>NC_056743.1:118256438-118368938 GCF_019279795.1 Protopterus annectens
GTCGCTGAGTTTGTCTTGTGGAAATTTAGTTTAATATTGTTGAATACCAGTCCAGTTGCTTATTTGTGCTTTCATAAAATTAATACAGTCTGTTCCTTCCAGCTTCTGTGATACAGCTGAAAATATCAGGTTTTCTCTAAGTGCTCTGTCCTCTAATTCTATTATTTGTTGAAACATCTCTTCTTGGGCAGTGTCATATTCACCCAGCCTTTTCTTTATTTCGACCTCTGATTTTTGCAGTTTTATCACCTCATCTGAATATCTGTTTAAAGCTTCTTCCATTTTTCCAGGTCTATGTGCAGTTGTCTTATGCTTTCCACTATGTTACTGGAAGTCATGTCTGGGAACTTACACTGCTTCTTGCTAAACAGCTGCATTACTTTTCCCAGTCAGTGTTTTTTCCTCACATTTGTGGCTAATTTTCCTTCAGGCCCTCTCTGTTTCTTTTTTCCTGGCATCCAGGCAGTGCAGTTACTAGCCAGTTACTGAAATTTACCCAGAAGCACAAAAGTCCACTGGCCTCCTCTGCTAAGTTTCGGTTTTCACACAAGAATTGCTAGAATGAAGCTGTTACTCGATGTGCAGCCATCTTGGAAATCCCATTGACTTGAGGTTCTTGATATGGAAAGCAATTTTACTGCTTGCTCTGACCTCTGCAAGGAGAGTATATGAGTTGCAAACTTTATAGTGAGTCAAGGCCACCTCATTTTCTGCAGGAATGGGATTTGTTTGAGAACTAGGCCTTCTTTTTTGCCTAAGGTAGTATCCAAGTTTACTTTAAGCCAAACTGTCCATCTCTCTGTTTTCTTTTCTGAGCTCAAAAATGTGGGACATCTCGGGTACTGTCTTGACAGAACTAAATGTTCCAGATCTTTGGATCAATTGTTCATTTCTTGTGAAGGTAAAAAGGGAGTGCCTATGTTACAACAGACCATTTCCAAATGGATGTCTAAGGCTAATAATACCTTTTGTTATACTCACTGCAGCAAAACTATTCCAGGTAGGGTCAAAGCCCACTCACCCAGGGCCTTGACTTCATTTGTCCTTTTGGCAACGGTTGGATTCTGGATGTATTCTAAAAGCAACTTGATCCTCTGTACATACTTTTTCAAAGCACAGTAAGCTTGATTCCTTTACTAGGTCTAGATCAGACTTTGCAAGAACCATTCTCAAGGGGCTCCTGTACCTTTCTTCCACCTCCCCAATGTAGAAAGCTAGGGTAATCTACCCATATAGCTAAGGCTATTGCAGCAGTGATCAATATGATGAACATAATAGAGTTGTGTAAGTAAACTTATCATAGTAGTAGATGTTCAAATTATCATCATTGCAGTTGCTGTTTCCTTCCCTCCACCCCCCTTGTTTTTGGTATGTTTATGCCGAACTGTAGTTATTTATTTTTTGTTCTTCCTAGCATTGTCATTTTAGAGGTCAACCCTCCCTCTCTGTTGGCAGGAAAACTCTGAGGGGCTTGGCATCCAAACTTGTCTCTTAATCAGCTCTGCTCGAGCTGCCCGACAGTTTGGGCAAGTGGAAGGTGCCCTGAAGTTTTGGAAGCTGGCCAGCTGTTTTATATCCTTGGCAAGATATAGAGCTAAGGCTACTACAGCAGTGATCATTTGAACATTTACCAATATAGTAATTTTACTTTCCTTTCTATTCTGATGAGCAGTCTGCAAATGCACAGGCCTTCACTGTCAAATTCTGTGCATACGTAAATAGATGCATTTGTCCCCCTCCAAATTAAATACAACATCAAATTAAAAAATAACCCCCTGTTGTGGAAACAAAATATAAACAGGTTCCACAATAAAAGGAAGCTCACTGCACATAAAATATATCATTCTCCAAACACTAAAATTAAACAGGGAACGCTGGTCCCCAAATATATCACTCTCCAAACACTAAAACTAAACAAACAAAAATATATCACTCTCCACATACTAAAACTAAACACACAAAAATATATCACTCTCCACATACTAAAACTAAACAAGGAACTCCTGTCCCCAATCAAATCAATGAAAGCCCTACATGAGGTAAAAACTGTAACCCAGACAGCCCTAAACCCTTCTTCAGGTATATTAGACTCCAAGGTGAGGACCATTGCTTCTATGGGGTTGGATAACATACCTGGCTGCTTACTGGCCAGAATAAATTCCAAACACAACAAACTGTTGAACAGGAACAAGTAGTTATGTGCAGAGATGGCAAGGCTTCCATTACCCTAAACTTTGTAAAAATAAAGACCTCAGTTACTCAATAATATTTTTTAATGTATGAGCACTTACATTTTGTAATTGAAAACTTCAGATACAGAACAAAAATGTAAAATTTCACATTTATAAAAATTCAGCATCATGTATACTCCCCATCAACCACTCACAAAAGAAATTCAATTAATGCCAAACCCATTAATTAAATGCAACTTTGTTCTTTTTCCCATAAAACCTATTTGATACTAAGAAATACAGAAAAAAACTAAATATATGAAAAAATACCCCCCAACAAATTAAAAAAAAAAAATATATATATATATATATATATATATATATATATATACACACCTATATTGAACCTTATTTAACATACAAATAAATCTAAGACATAAATGTAGGCCTAAAATTTGTAATAGCAAATACTAATACATCTACAAATGTCACTTACAAACCTACTTATTAAGTGCCCTAAATTTAAGAAGGGGGTAATACATGAGCTTTAATTGAGCCCGGGCCAAGAGTTACCATTTAATTTCACCTGCCATACCATCTCCCGTTTTTCCAGTAATACCCCCATTATTTAATGATTTTTCTAATAATGATAATGTATTACTGATCGCAAGCATGTATAACCCACCCATGCGCCTGGTTTTAGCAGTTTATGAAAACATTTGAGAGTTGGATTTTTGTTCTTGTCATGGGAAACGTAAAGGGGGTTTACTTACAATATTGGGGAAAGCTATGTGGAAAAAATTTTGTTTATTAAAAGAAACTGGTTGCGAGCAATGAAACCAAATAAAGGGAGAGGGATGGTGGTCATGTATGCAGAGGATTATAATAAATGTATTTATTAAATTTTGGAAGGGAGAGCTTACAAAATGTCTAGTAGGAATGAGTTGAATGTGGTGTATGGGAAAATTTATGAGCAATTAAGGGATATGTTTGTTGAAAGTAGGTTGACATTAGAGGAGTATAGATATTTAAAGATTGATTTTCTCATTACAAAATATTTGTGGTGCCCAAGGTCCATAAATCTATTGATAACCCCCCTTTTAGACCCATAGTGGATGGGCAAGGCTCTATAACATCCACAAGTGCCCATTTTTTAATCATTCACTTAAGTATTTATTGTAGGAGGAAAGGCCTCGTTACTGAGATTCTTCGCATTTTTTACAAAAAATAAATGAGATACCTTTTTTCATACAGAGTGCAATCTCGCATGTCGGGTATTAATTGGTTCATTGACTAACTGGCGAGAAGGGGTGTTGCACAGGAGAAAATAAACACCTTCAAGGAGTTACTGGAAATTATCCTTGGAAGCAACTTTATATTTTTGAGGGGAGGATTTATATCCAGAAGGAGAGTGTGGCAATGGGGTCCCCTGTGGGGGGCCTTTTTGTTAGTATTATACTGTTGGAGTGGGATTATTCTTTTTTAACAACCCTTTGTCTAATAATATTAAATTGTGTTTACATTACCTGGGTGATATTTGTATCATCTGGAAAGGTAGTAATGAACATTTACAACAGTTTATTGGATGGTTAAATTAGAGCACCAAATTTTTAACTTTCACACATAGTACTGATAATGTTGCTATAGCCTATGTGGATGTTTTGGTTTCCAAGAACTTTAATTGGGGAGGGTACATCTCTCTGATCTTTAGGAAACCAACATACTTGAATATGTCATTACATTGTGGTAATTCACAACCCTATACACAAAAGAGAGCAGTGGTGAAAGGGCAGCTGGTTTGGGCCACCCATATGACAGTGCTTGAACAGGATTTTCAAGATGAATGCCATATTTTGCTGAATATGTTTTGTAAGAGGGGATACGCCAGGGGAATGATAGATAAACATATTGATGAGGTGACTTTAAAAAGGGCAACCAGACATTTTAATCCCTTATTAAAGATGGGGAATATACAGGTTGTAAGTAGTTGGGATAGTAGGCAAGATATTGTAACAGAAAATGATGGAAAATGTTTTTCTAAGGCATTACTGCTATTTTGAACCTGGAGAGCTCAATGATTAAATGGATTTTGAATAAGAATTGGAGCCTATTATAGGACAATAAAAGGGTTTATGAGAAACTGGGACAAGCACCAGTTATATACAAGAAAGGTTTTAATATAAAAAGTTGGTTGGAAATTGGCCTCAGAACCCATTGTATTAACTCAATAATGGGTAGATGTGGAAGATGCACGTTTTGTAGATACATTTTATTAGATTTCTGTTTTACTATTAATGGGGTAAAGGTATCCATGAGGGGTAGGTTTAACTGTGAGACCCCAGGGGTTGTATATTGTGCAGTATGTCAATTATGCAATAATTTCTATGTAGGGGAAATGGAGCATCTTACCTATGATCAGATTTATAAAAATATTTATGATATTAAGAGAAGTACAACAACCAATGCACTACACAAGCACATTAAAGAGCATCCAGGACACCATTTAAAATTGTTTATTCTAGAAAGGGTTGGAAAAAAACAGAAGAGGGGGAGCATGGGAGGTATTATTGGAAAAACGAGAGATGGTATGGCAGGTGAAATTAAATGCTAACTCTTGGGCTGGGCTTAATAAAAGCTTATCTATTACCCCCTTCTTAAATTTAGGGTACTTAGGTAGGTTTGTAAGTGACGTTTGTAGATTTATTATTATTTGATATCACAAATGTTAGGCCTATTTTTATGTCTTAGTTTTATTTTTAAGTTAAATGAGGTACAATATAGGTGTATATATGTATTTTTTAATTTGCTGGGGGATACATTTTCATATATTTTGTTTTCTTCTTTATTTCTTAGTATCTAATAGGTTTTATGGGAAAAAGAACAAGGTTGCATTTAATTAATGGGTTTGACAATTGAATTTTTTTGTGATTGGTTGATAGGGAGTATACATGATTTTGAATTGTTATAAGTGTGAGTTTTTACATTTTTTGGATTGTATCTAAAGAAGTTTTGATCTTACAAAATGAAAGTGCTCATGCATTAAAAAAATATTTTTTGAGTAACTGAGGTTCTTATTTTTATGAAGTTTAGGACAGTGTAAGCCTTACTATCTCTACCCATTTGACTGTGTTAAACTGTTTACTGATCAGCTTGAATCAGAACTTTTCAACTCCCCTGCACAGGCTGTTTAATATCAGACACACATGGGTTTTGTGCTGGATAAGTCGAGGACTGCAACAGTTATCTCCCTGCACAAAGGTGGGGAATCAGTGGGTCTAGGCAATCAAAGGACCCATAAGCCTGCCCTTCCTCACCTGTGAGGCTACAGAAAGGATCATTATGGAATTAATGACACAGGCAACCAACAATCTCTTGACTTGAGCAAGTTCAGTTTTGTCAAAGGTAAATCTGTCTACTTAATATGGTAGAATTCTTTCAGAAAGTTACTGAAGCAATAATTGAGGGAAAATCTATACACCACATAACTTGACCTCTCAAAAACATTTGACATCATCTCATGCATATAGTTGATAAACTCATGGAGCTAAATATAAAAACATCATTGTAACTCCGTAGATAGCAAACTGGATCACAAACAGAATGCAGAAAATGAGGGGAGGGGGCTCTACTTCCTCAAAAAGACCTATCACTGGTAGTGTGCCTCAGGGTTTGGGCCTTGGGCTACTCTAGTCTGGGATTTACTTGTTGAAGTTCAAAGCTAATATTAAGAGCTTATGGCTGACCAAGTTTGTAGATGACTGCAAACTTGGTGGCATCATAAACTCTCTGGAAGACACAAGATCCTTCAGGAGGGTCTTTCTCAAATAAATACTTGGTTTCAAAACCATGGCTTAAAACTAAATATGAAAATAGTATTCTTCAGTAAGCATGATATTCCCCACAAGTTATCCCATTGACAGCATACCCCTTTAACCTGATATAGTAGTTGGGGCTCTGGGAACCACAGTAGACAATGCGCTGCCCTTCGAACATCCTGTATCCACCATTATGAGAAAGTTCTTGTTAGTAAGGCTAAGGCATCCATGTCCAGGAAGGTCATCATTCCTCCGTACTTGGCGCTTATTAGGTTGATAATTGAATATAATGCTCTCTTCCATAAGTAACTGTCCAAACATCTTGCACAACTGGAATGACCATACTATTCTTTCTCATCAAGAAAATAAAGGGACTAAATCCCAAAAGCTACACTGACCATCTCAAAGCCTTGTCCCTCTTTTCAGTATCATATGGACTACTGACAGAGACCTTGATTACAAAGCCTTAACAGCCCCATCCTTTTAGAGCTACTGCACATCTGTAAGTCCAGTGGTGGCAGAAATGGGTTCCTATTAAGAGACCGAAGTTTTGAAACTTCGAACACGACAATATCGAACTTGCCTGTTTGAAGTTTCAAAACTTTGAACTCTGTAAAAATAAATAAATAAATAAAAGATGCAAGCCCCCCTGCACCCGCCACGTGGGGGGATGTGCCCCTACACCCCCCGCTCTTTAAATATACCTACTCCGAGATCACACTACAGTGCAGTAAAGGGAAATATTCCCTTTCTGCACTATAGTGCGGTCTCGGAGTTGGTATATTTAAAGAGCGGGGAGTGTGGGGGATGCAGGGGTGCTTTCCCCCCTGTTTGCAACAGTTAGTTTACTGTTGCATCTTTTATTTTATTTTTTTTATGTATTCGAACTTCAGCAAGTTCGACTATATGGTTTCGACCATATAGGGTTCGAACTTGTTGAAGTTCAATAACGTAACAGGAACCCGGGAGAAACACCTTTTCTTCTGGAACCTAAACAGATCATGTTGATAAAATGAATGCATTTCACAGAGAAGAACATTTTTTATGGAATAGTCTTTCCCGCTACAAAAGCAAAATCTGCTTCTTTATTCAGATATAACGTAGACGAATGGATGGGAAATGACAAGCTGACACCTGGATTAGCACTTTATGAAGAGGAATGACTTGAATGTCTTTCTAGCTCTGGTTATCTGTACTTAAAATATAAAAGGACCCTGGGTTAATTGTACTTGTATACTAGGGCTAATAAAACTTTGGAGAATGCATGACTAGGCTTCTGAAGATGCCCATAAACCTACTGAGCCTAGTAATTAGCTATGAACTCCACAAAAATCTTTGCTTACTATACTTGCATGGTCATTTTTTTATTCTTTGTAAATCATTTGGCAACATTATTTCAGTATGTCTAAATGTATTTATCTTAAGATTCCATTTGCTTTGACTGTCTTCTATATACTGTGTTTGTCTCCATTATTAGTTGTTGTATGTTACTTTCTTCAGATTTTCTCCTTGGTCCTCCACTGAAAAGAGGTTTCATTCCACTCTGATTATCCCAGTCAACAAATGTAAAACAAATTAAAATATTTTTGGTCACCTGCATAAGCATATATGTTCTTTTGTAGTGCAGCTAAGGGTTCCCATCAGGAAGTCTTTGCTTGCTTTCTAGTCATTAGTTACATGGCTTATCCAAAGTACTGTACTGTACATCATTTAGCACCCTCACACAAATCCCCCTTAGATCTGAGGCTCTCTATTCCCTCTGTTCCTCAAGTACCTCTGGCATCTCTGTGATACTAAATGCTTCTGCCTGACACTTTTCCAGCCTTGGCAAATCACTTTTTCTGTTCTTTTTCTTGGACATTAAAAATAATCATTTTTACAACTTGTTCATTGGCACAGCATAGCAGTACATGACCCATTTCCAACCCAGATGCCTACATTACAGTGGACACTGCTAAAAATGTTAAAAAAGAAATCTTAATCCTAGCGCAGACATAGAAATTAGAGACAGTGATGAGACACTACACAGATAAGGATGATATCCCCTTAAAGGTATGTGTAAAGCATCAGCCAAATTCTTTGCAGTTGAAGCAGTGGTTGTTTGTATGATGCATTCAACAGCCGCCAAATATCCTACTAAAGAAATATAAAATATTAACTTTCTCTGAGAGGTGCATAAGATTTTAATGTCCATGATACAGAGGAAGTCCCACAGACAGACTCGCTGCTGGAAATGCTCTGCTGTGGAAGGAAATGTTATTGTGCCTTTAATGAGGCAAGTTAAACAGGATGTGAATACATTAATCGCTTACTCTGTCACCTAGATGCAATGTATTTTGTTCGGCAATGTTTGTGTAATCTGTGAATACTGGTTCTGCTGAAGTTTGACTTGCTTAATATTAATATTTAAGCATGTACAGTGAAACCACGGTTTGCTTTTCAGATGTAACAAGGGGCACCAGAAAGCCCATATTCGGTATTATCCAAATGGTAAGTAAGAGTTGCCTTCCCCCTCCCCGGTATGGATCAACCAAGCAATAGCCACTCACTCCTCTCCTCTCCTACCAGCTCAATTTTGTGTACAAGCAAGTAATCATACTCTGGTCGCCTGGAATGCTGTCAGAGTTTATCCCTCTGTACCACCAGGGCTTGTGTATTCAGTAATAATTTTAATACCAATATAAATGACATCTTGTGAGACTTGTGTATTGCTATTCTCAACACTGACAAGACCTCTGTCCTAAACACTGTAGCCAGTTGTGTATCAACAACATACAGCTGAAGCACAAGCTAAGACCTGTTGTTCAAAATGCTCAGTTGCAAATCTGCATTTGTTGACTCCAGAATGTTTTCTATCAAATGGACGTTAAGAGGTAAAAGGTGTGTTACATCCAAGGCCTTCACAAATCAAGTCGTATGTTTCCAATTGCACGTGAATATTATGATGACAGGAGTTGTAACAGTATATTGTGTGGTGGTCATTCTTCTGCCCAAAAGCAATGCTTTTTGGATGATGATTTTTGTTCCATCTTCTTTCAAGCTGCTAGACTAAACTTCTATTGAAACTACAACCCTATAAATCTAGGTTTTAGGCTGAGCTTGTATTTACAGTCTGCTTCCTAGAAAAGTACAGTTGTGTACATTTACCATAAATGTAGATGTTCGAGTGTATTCACTTTTGCAGTCATCACATTTGGGTTATCCTGCCAGGGGTAGCCCTCAGTCGGCCCAAATACCAGAGGCTTAGTATTTCTGCGTCAACTGCTGTCGCTCCAGGACTGACGTCAGGTCATCAGTTGTATAAAATCAGGCAGCCGACACCATTACATCAGTTTTTCTTGCCCTAAATGTCAGGAGCCTCCAATAGGGAGCTAAGTTATGGTGGAAGAACACCACCAGTAGAAAGTAAATACCAAAAATTCCTTGTAAGGAGAGCGAGAGCGAGAGAGACAGAGAGAGAAAGAAGGGGGATGGCGGGAGTGTAACCAGGACTGCAACAGTGAATACAAGAACATCTACATTTATGGTAGGTACACAACTGTACTATGTTCTTCTTGTTTCACACTGCTGCAGTCATCACATTTGGGTTGATTCCCAAAGCTGTAGAAAAGGGTGGAGGTAGTCAAGAAGACTGGGGGCTGGCTAAGATGCCCTGCAAGACTGCGGTGGCAAAGCCTGCCATGGATTTGGAGAAGATAGGCAGGTGGTAATGCTTGGTGAAGGTATGAACAGATGTCCATGTTGCAGCCTCCAGGATGTCCCTGATGGGGACCCCTCTGAGAAAAGCTGGAGGTTGCTCTGGTGGAATGTGTCCTGACCCCCTTTGGGGGTGATTTCCCATGCTGTTTGTAGCAGAAAAGGATACATTTGGAGATTGTTTGTTTGGATATGGCCTTGCCCTCTGCCCCTGCAGCGAAGCTGACTAGCAATTGATCAGTTTTTCTAAAAGATTTAGTCCTGTCCAGGTAGAATCTTAGCTGTCTGTGCACATCCAGAGAGTGCAGAATACTTTCCCCCCTTGTTTTGTGGGTTAGGGAAAAAAGTGGGTAAATGAATGGATTGGTTTAGAGCCATACTGGACACTTTAGCCATAAAATATGAGTTAGTCCTGAGGGAGACCCTGTCAGCATGGAAAATGATGAAGGGCTCTACATCCATAAATGCTTGTAGCTCTGATGCTCTTCTAGCTGAAGTGATGGCCAGAAGCAAGGCTGTCTTCCAAGAAAGAAATTTTAACTCTGCTAAAGCTGCAGGTTCAAAGGGAGGCAGAGTGAGCTTTTCCAACACAAAGTTAAGGTCCCGAGCTGGGGTAGGAGCTCTTCTGGGTGGCCTTAAGTTGTTAGCCCCCCTTAGGAACTGTTTGATGAGAGGGTGTGAGAAAAGAGGTGGCTCTGTGCTGAAATGAGCAGAGATGGCAGAGGCATGAATTTTAATAGAAGAGGACAGACCCCTGTGTAGTAGGTCTGCCAGGTAATCCAGGATGAGAAGTAGGGAGGGCTGTTCCATTCCGGCTCCTTTAGCCTGGATCCAGGTGCAAAACCTTTTCCACTTGTCAGCATAAGATTTTCTAGTGCTGGGGCATCTTGCCTCACGAATAACATCTAGAACTTGTTTGCTTAGACTAGCAGCTTGAGGAGGGGTCAGGGAATAAGTCAAGCTGCCAGGTTGAGGGTTTGCAATTTGGGGATGCATGAATTATCCATTCATCTTGGTCAGGAGTGTTGGGATCTGAGGTAGGTGCCATGGTGGCAGGGGTGACAGGCTGCACAGTAGTGGGTACCAGTGCTGTCGTGGCCAGTCTGGGGCAATCAGGATTGTCCTCAGTTTTTCCTCCCTTATTTTGAGCAGTACCCTTGAAATAAATGGTAGAGGGGGAAATGCATAGACTGACAAGTTTACCCACTGGAAGGATAGAGCATCCACTTCCCAGGTCTTGCTGTGAGGTTCCCTGGTGCAGAATTTGTTGAGCTGATGATTGGAGTGGGAGGCAAAGAGGTCGACCCTCATGGTGCCCCATTTCTGGGTTACAAGGGTGAAGGTTCTGTGGTCTAGCTGCCACTCGTGTGGATCTAGCAGTTTTCTGCTTAAGTTGTCTGCCAGAGAGTTTAGAAAGCCTGACAGGAATTGTGCTAACAGGCGTAGTTGCATGGCTGAGGCCATGTGTCAAAGGGTCATAGTGAGCCTGCACAGAGGATAAGAGTGAGTCCCTCACTACTTGTTGATATACCACATTGCCGTGGTGTTGTCTGTTTTGATCAGTAGGGGCCCCGGGGAGAGTAGGGATCTGAAAGCTGTCTGGGCATGTTGAACAGCTAACATCTCTTTTTGGTTGATGTGCAGATGTATTTGATTTGGGCTCCATTGGTCCTGAATGCACCTGCCATCCTGGTGAGCCCCCCTTGGCATAGTCTGATGCGTCTTTGGTGAGGGTCTGGGCTGTGTGGGATTGTGAGAAGGGAAGTCCCTTGTTGTGGTAACATGCTGCTGCACACCAAAGAAAATCTTTCCTTAGACAAGGTATCATTGGTATAAGAGTTTCCAGGTCTTGAGAGTGCTGACACCAAAGGCTTTTTAGGTACCATTGTAGTTTCCTCATATGCAGTCTGGCATATGGAATGAGTAGAATGCAGGATGCCATGAACCCTAGAGTTTGCAGGATTTTCCTTGCAGATAATTGGGTCATGGTGGCTAGCTGAGAGAAGTAGGCTGTCAGGTAGGATTGTTTTTCTGGAGTAAGGAATGCCATCTGGGATGCTGTGTCCAGGCTTGCTCCCAGGAATACAATTTTTTGTGTGGGGACTAGTTTGGATTTCTTTTCATTGATAGTATACCCCAGGGAGGTCAGTAGGTCCTTTACAAAGGTCAGGTACTGTAGCAGCTTTTCCTGTCTGCCTGAATCAGGCAGCCATCCAAGTATGGGTAAATGTGAATATTTCTTTGTCTGCAAAAAGCAATGGTGGGAGCCAGACATTTTATGAAAACTCTGGGAGCAGTGGATAAGCCAAAGGGAAGTGCAGAGAACTGAAAGTGCATTGATCCTGCCCTGAAATGTAGGTATTTCCTGCATGACTCCCTGATTTGGATGTGTAGGTAGGCCTCTTTTAGGTCTAGGGTGGCTAGCCAAGCATCCTTGGAAAGCAGAGGTAGAAGCTGGTGGAGGCTGAACATTTTGAATTTTGGTATCACCAGAAAGGTGTTTAGAATGGATAGATCGAGGATGAGGCACTATGTGCCCTCTTTTCTGGGTACCAAGAAGAGTCTGGAGTAGAAACCTTGGCTTTATCTGTTCTGCAGGAACATGCTCTACTGCCCTCATGGAGAGAAGGAAAAGGACTTGCTTTTTGGCCTCTGCCCACTGGTTTGGGGAAGATCTGGGAACCCTTTTGGGGTTGGCAGAGTGTGAAAATAAAATTTGTATCCCTGGGACACTATGTTGAGGACCCAGTAGTTGTTGGTAATGGTAGCCCAGTTATTTGCATGGAAGGAGAATTTCCCTCCTAAGGGCATGAGCAGGTGGGCAGTGGGGAGGGGTGGAAGTGAAAAGTCATTGTGAGTTCTTGCCATAAGGGGGTGGCTTTGCACTCCCTGATTTTTAAGAGGAGGAACTCCATTGCTTAGATATCTGCATTCCCTGGGGCTGTTGTCTCAGGGGTCTGCTTCCCCTGGGTCTGGGCTGAGCTGGCCTGGAGGGGGTAGGAAAGGACCAGTGCTTGGTGGGGCAATGCCTACTGAACCCCGGTGGTTGGACCTGTAAGAAGTTTTTAACTGTCTGCATAGATTTAGCTTTTTCTTCCATTTTTTTAAGACCTCTTCTGCCTTGGTGCCAAATAAGTTGTTTTTGTGCAAGAGTGCGTTCAATATTTTGGATTTGACATGGTCTGGCAAGGTCTGTTCCTTAAGCCAAGCATGCCTTATAAGGACAGAACCAGTGACTGCTGCCCAGCGAGATGCTTCTAGGGTGTCAAAACCACATTGTCAGGTGTGCTTGGTTACTTGACTTGCAAAATGCATTAAATCTTGTAACTCTTTATTTTCTGCACAAGCAGGAAAAGAAGATATTTTTTGTTTGAGGAGTTCCATGGTATGTTGCTGATATTTCAGCATGTGGAACTGACAATTTAATGCTCTAATAGCAAGAGTAGCAGAGGTGTATACTTTTTTACCTCATCTGTCTAATGCTCGGGAATCCCTATCTTAGTGGGTGGGATTCTTAGCTGAAGTTGCTTTGATTCCTTTAGGTCCTTGAGAGATGACCTCAGGGTCAACAGTAGGATTTTTGAAAAGAAATTTGTGAGAGTCAGGGACTCTATAATACCTGTCAGGTTTCCTGGGAGCAGGAGGGAGGGTGTCAGGGGTCAGACTGGATTCCATAAAAACATCATCCACAAAATCCAGGATGGGAGGAATGAACAGAGGTCTGTGCTGTGGATGATCTAAGAATTCCCTGAGTCTCTTTTTTGACTGAGGATAGTCCTGACATTCCCATTGGAAATGCTCCCTTAAAGTATGTAGGGCTTCCCCAAAGAAAAGGTTTTCGGGTGGAGAGGCTGAAGGGATGGATTCTTCTGCATCAGAATCCTTATAAGCAGAGAGGGGTTGCATATCTTCATATTCAGATGCATCAGAGTCATCGGAATCCTGTTCAGATAAAACTACTGGGGAAAAGTCTCTTTTTCTCTTGACAGGAGTAGCCTGGCTTCCCTTAATAAGCATTATAAGGTCTTCCACCGTTTTAAGCATCCGAGACTGAGGCAAGGAAGCAGATGCCTGAGCTTGGGTTGTTGGTTTTTTGGGTGTGGTTTGTATCCTGGGCCTTAGAAATTCTGTTGTTTTTGAAAGAACAGAAGACGCAAAAGAAGTCATTGGTCTGTGTCGAGAATCGGTAGTGTGAAGTACTTCCTCAGAAGCCAGTGCCTGCTCAACGGCTCCGGACCCATCCAAGGTAGAGACATCCGTAGGATGCTTAGTCAAAGAAGAGTCTCACGGCATACTGGACTCTGAAAAGGTCTCAGTAGTGGCATGTGAATCCACAGAAGCGGGCATCAGGGGCTGCAAAAGTGCCACAGTGAGGACTGGAGAACTGACTAGCTAATGGAAGTGTCGTCGGCAGTTTTGGATCTGTGTGGTCTGTCTCTGTCTTTATCCTTACGTTTTTTGGAAGATCGGTAGTCAGATAGCTTACCAAAGCCATATCTGAATTTGAGGACTGAGAGCAAAAATATCTAGCTACAATAAGGGCCCGACTATGTACAGTTCTGGCGTTGAATAAAGCACAAAAGTAACAGCGGGGGATGTCATGGTCTGGGCCTAAACAGGTGAAGCAGTAAGAATAATAGTTTCTGTGTGGTATTTGCTTTCCACAGGCGAGACAGTTGTTAACTTTTTTCTGACATCGGCTAGAGCAAGAAAAAAGGATCCCCAACAGGGTGCTTAGCTTTAGAAGATTTCAACTTCAGTTCGGAAATAAAAACTCAGGTAGTGGCCGACCGGCACTCGTGCGAACTGCTTCTGCTTTGGGCTCCTTGGCAAGAAAGACTGATGTAATGGCATCAGCTGCCTGATTTTATACCACTGACGACCTGATGTCAGTCCTGGAGTGACAGCAGCTGACGCAGAAATACTAGGCCAATGGTATTCGGGCCTACTGAGGGCTACCCCTGGCAGGATAACCCAAATGTAATGACTGCACCAGTGAAACACGAAGAACATCACTAATTTCCTCTTTACCCCCTTATAGTCTTAGGCTTTTACCCAAATATCCCATTAGAAACTTTGGAACCTCTGAAGCAGCTTGTTTGGAGTTGCATAGTAATTAATAAATAAATGTTTGCAATTTGGTGTCCAGTTCAGCTAAACAGAGATAACACGACATAGCATACATTAAATTGCTGCAGACAAATGCATCCTCAGAAATAAACCAAGAACAACAGTTTTGCAAATGCAATTTTTTTATTTGCTTTGCTGGAGCGCAGGCAGTGCAAGTGAAAAAAATACAGTTTGGGGAAATAGGTTTTATGCAGGCGGCATTACAAGCATTAGATATGTGTTTATTCTTAAAATAAGCAACTGTCAAATACTAAAAATATGCTCTTTACTAAAATACATAACTTTAGGAAGTGGGATCCAAAAATAAAGCACTTTATATATTTACAAAAAAGACTGGAGCTGTTTTGATATGATAGGTCTTCAGAAGTCTGTGAGGAAGTCACAGTAATAATTTATGAAACCAGCTGACATTGAACAATCTAACATCATAGAACAATAACCCAGTAGATGTCTCCTGGCTGAAGGTTGAAACTGGCAGAAGAAAGATGCAGTAACTCCAAACTTTTTTCATTATGTACAAACAATTTCTGTTGCATCTGTCCTAAGAGGAGTAGTACTATGTGATTACAATGACCAATTGTATTCTGACAGCTTCTGTTCTTTGAAATAGCAACAGTATAATAGGATTCATCTGTTTTCTAAAGGTAGAAAAGTGGTTATAAGTACATGGGTCATGTTCTGTCAAATGTTGCCATATTATCAAAATGAAGTGGGACTTTTTTATCAAAACATGAGATTTGGCAGGACAAACCATACCAACAAGCAGTGCAAAGGAATGGAGTTCACTTTTTTAATAAAATAAGAACTCATTCTTTACACACTTCTATTTTTTGATTGCTTCATATAAATATTAAGGTGTTTCAAAAACAAAATTGCGGGAAACTAATTTTTTCCCTTGCCCTAAACAATCTCAGGACCGTTGCCAATTTACATGCTTTTTTGCAAAATGCAACTGACCAAATATGGACCCTCCTGTGCAGAGATGGACAGGTTGTAACCTTAATTCTGTCTTAAATTTATTTTAGTCTATTGGTGGTAAGGGATGATGAGTGAATGAAATTCCATCAGTGATTGAGTTGCAGATTGCTATGTCCCTCATAAATCTGAACTGCTGACTGCATTCCCAAGGCTTCTTACTCCCAGTAAAGGCCAGTATTCCTATTTATTCCTGGGGACTAACAGCCACAGGTATTTTGCTGTTCCAACTCTGTACTAATGTCTCACAATTGTACTTTACAAAAAGCAAATGCTGATGCTCCAGTCTGCAGTGTATTTAAAATAATGATTGTAGATCTGGGACTGAGTATGAATTTTCTCCAAGTTGAATGCATATTCTCTCCTCATCTAGTGACCCTGCCACAGCCATGACTTTAGTCAGTCAGTTGCTGAAATCGAATTCAAGGATCCAAATTTAGCTGTACATAAATCAAAAAGGGCAGATTTACAGAAGGGCAGCAAGTAATTTCTACTGCATAATCTAGTTTTTCTTGCCAAGAGATACTGCATATTTCTTTTGCTGGAATGCCAATCTAGCATTATGTGGAGGCTTTTAGCTGGTATCTTAAGGCAGAAGTTCATTGCAGCATCCCCAGGCATAGTCAAAACAGTACTTAGAAATGGGTATTATTTCCACAGAGAGTTAACAATCATGATGATATGCTGAGATTACACACACATCACAAGATGGACACAGAGCAACTGCACTCAAACCACACAACATTGGTACACAAGGAACCAACTTACAGGCCCCTTTAAGAAGCACATACAAAGGGTCTATATTAAATAGACAAAAGTTCAAAATGTCAAATGCTCACATGAGCGGAAATTCAGGAACTCGAAATCGCTATTCTCCCCCACACCCTCCACTAAATATATATATTCCAATTCCGAGATTGCACTACAGTGAGGAAAGGGCAAACATTCCGATCTTCACTGTACTGCGATCCAAAAAAATAAACATCACGTTCCTGAATTTCTGCTCATGTGATCATTTGACATTTTGAACTTTTGTTGATGTAATATAGACCCCATACAAATACCTCAGCTTAACAGAATTGCTTCATATATTACTGGATTATGTGGACGATGCTGCAACAAATGTTCCAATGGCACAGCAGGTGCAATTAAAATGGTTCCATTCCTTTCTACAGTTAAGGCTTGCTTTTCAAATGCAGTCATTTAGAATACGAAAAGCAACAAATGGTATGATAAAAAAATATTCTGATTGTCCAGAAGTGAAATGTAGTAACAAAATAGAACTGGTACTATATACAGAATGTCTCCTTTCACATAACCTTAACAAATGCTTTCATCTTTCTTTTTTTTAAAAAACAATGAACACAATATATATACATTTTCTTTTTACAGTTCTTTTTTTTGTCTTTTTATGCGCTCTTTAGCGCAGAGCTTCAGAGACTGGTCCCCAAGATCAACAGTGGACTGCAGACAGAAGGAAGGGTACACAGAACCCACAAAAAAGGAGTGCACAGAGGTAGAAAACACAAGGCTGCAGATAAGGAAAAAAACTGACCAATAAAATGTGATTTTTTTAAATGTTTGAGAAATACTTTAAATACGGAAATGTCAGGGACTGTATGTAAATAATGCTATAATTATCATATCACATTCTCCCATTTTTTTCTAATTGCCAACATTAAGTGACCACAATGACATGAAAACAGCATTGACTAATTTTTGTGAGTACTACCCAAACAATTTTTGACAGTTAAATCTTCTTTCTTGCTTGATGTACTTCCAATAAAAATTAACATAAGTGATTGACATTCATGGCATGTTACAGCACACAGCACCATAGTGGTTATAATATACACATATATGAAAAGTCAGTGATCACCTTGGCATATCATATAGGTGATGGTATGCCATATTGTACAACAGTGTAACAGTCACGACCATTGATTTGGTGCAGACGGGCTACTCAGAGATGGTGTTTTATAGATATACAGTGTTATGTCAGTGAAGGGTAGGCATATCAAATGGCAGCGCAACAGTGCAGTGTTATATACAGTAGTATGATACAGTCTGCCATGATATACAGCAGTGTGGTAGTAATGGTGTGCCATGATTGAAACGGTACAGTGATGCACAGCAGTAACGTGGTGATAGTATGCCATGATGTACAACATAAAGCTAGTGTGACTCTAAGTCCATTATAATAACGTGGTATTTATGGCAATATACATAGGTTCATAGGTGTGCACTAGGCTAATGGCCCTGGACCCTTTACAAGCCTAGCCAATAGAAGTGCCCTGGCATCGTGCCGCCCGACGTTAGTTCCCAGTGCCTCCATCAAGTAGAGCCACTGGAGTTATCCTGGGGTGAACTTTCTATTTCTCATCCACTCATCAAGATTTCTCTTGAAGAGGGCCAGTGAGGTCCTCTGCTTGACATGTATGGGAAGTCTATTCCAGAGCATGGGCAGTCTCTGAGTTATGAATCTGTTCCTCCAGCATGTTCTGTTGATTGTGGTAATGAGGTTAAGGTCTCTGGAGTGTGTAGTGCGGAGGGACTGGGATTTCTTTAGATGTAGCATTTCTAACAGAGCAACATTATGTTGGTGATTGTATTCCATATTCTACAACAGTAAGTGATGGCTGGGCCATGAAATATGGTAGTAACAGCATGTCATCTGATAGTACAGTAATGATATATAACAGAATGGTGGTGATGGTATGTTAATAATGGGATGATGCGATACACAACAATGCAGTGATGTGCCATGCTGTTAGGCCATAAATGGTAGACCATAATATAAGCTATCTGACACTGACAGTGGTGATAGCATGCTATGGCATAAATAGAGCAGTGGTAATAGTATGCCATGTTCCAGAATCGTGGTGATGTTAAACCATGGCATAAACAGAAGAGTGGTAATTGTATGTCAAGATACCACATTACAGAATGGTGGTGATGTTAATCCATGGTATATAGCTACCTGGCACCAACATGACCATGGTATGTAATAGAATGGTGGTGGCAGTAATCCATGGCATATATAGCTGCCTGGTACCAATATGACCATGTTATGTAATACAATGGTGCTGGTGCTAGGCAGTAATGTCTTTGGATGGTAATGATGTTACCCATTGATGCACAGTAACAATGTGGCCATGGCAGGCTATAATTTACAGAGAAGATGGGGAGGTGAATGTGTGGCATGCTGCCCAAGGTAATTAATGATGGCATGCCACAATTTATATCTTTTTGGCAGCAGAGTTATGCAGTGTTGAAAAGTACAGTACTAACAGTATGCCACAGAGTATAACTGTATGGTACAGAATGGTGTGACAGCACAGAAGCTGACAGGGTAGTGATGATGTGAAACCAGTGTGATGGTAGAAGGGTGCCATGATAGAGAGCAGTACAGTAGCTGACAGGGTAGTGATGATGTGAAACCAGTGTGATGGTAGAAGGGTGCCATGATAGAGAGCAGTACAGTATTATGCTTTGGCATGAAACAATGACTGTGGTCCATGATAAACAACTGTGCAGCATTATCCAATTTGTTCACTGCAAAACTTCATGTGAGCTGTTAGAAGGGAGCGTATGTTTTATCTGCTGAGTAATGTGAAAGTGTGCCCCAACTAACAGTGTTACAAAGGTAAACATGATATAGAAAGGTGTAGTACAGGTAGCTATTTTACAACATGACATTTTGCAGTGAGCTGCTGTCCTAGTGTTACATAATGTGGCATAGCTACAATGCTACAAAGTAACATAATATGGAATGGCAATAAACAGCATGATTCCAGTGTCATATGTAATAATCTCTCCACAATATACAGCACCAAAGTGAAAATGGTGTGATTTAACAGTACTATCATGATACATTGCAGCTCCATGATGATGGCATACTGTAAGAGTACATTTATTATGATGTACAACAGCACTGTAATAATGGTGTTGAGTAATGTCATGACAGAACAGCAGTGTTAAAGATGGTGCCCTTTAAGAGTTGCACTATCATAGAATAGAAATATAATGATGGAGCATTGTATGTGTAATCTCATGAACAAAAAGCAGTGTAATGATGGCAAACATTGAGCGCTATAATGCACAAGTGCATACTAAGTAGTGTGATATTAAGTACTACAGATGTCATGGTATGCTTTAATTAGAACTATGTGCATCATGCTTTACAGAGTTACTGAAAAGATGAGGTGTCATAATATACTGCAACTTCATTGTGTTATAATGTTTACCAGGAAAGTCTGACTCTACACAGGCACCCTACTTCAGCGAAGGTTTAATAATTTGGTTGTATTAAGTAGAAGTAGGTGTAATAGTTTAAGTACTACAATAAAATGAAATATTAGAAAGGAATACGTAGGTTAAGTGATTTAGTGTTTTAAATGGAGGTGCAAGAAGATAAGAAATGTGGTTAGGATAAGCTGTGTCCCAAATGAAGAGCAGGGATAAAGCCAGGAGGCAGAGATAAAGTCTTTTAGTAATAGTTTGAAAAGATGATGGTGTAAGATGGACCTGACCGATGTAGGAATTTTATTCCAAGTTCTAGCTTCATTATTGGAATAGAGAAGAAACCCTAATTAACCCATTGTGGTTTGTAGATGGTAAACGGTTATTTATAATTTGAGCAAGGGATGGTTTAATATATAAAATTGGATTATGGTGATAATTTCTAGGCAGATAAATGTTTTATAGATTTTTTTTGGTTAAGATGAACTGGAAATAACATAGGTGGTGAGGAAGTTTGAGCCATTTAAGTGTTTTAGTGTTAAACAGTGGTGGGTCTGGTAAGGATTTTTGCAAGTAAATCTAGCAACTTTGTTGTAGAATTGTTATAATATATGTTCTAGGAACCGCATGTCCCACTTCTGTAGGTTTTGTCTGAAATTTCAAGCTGACAGAGCATGCGTGATTGCCTCGAACACCTTAGAACCATAAAGTGGTGAAGTGACAATATACATACAAAGTATGACATTCACAATGCGTCATAAGGATGAAATGACTGTGGTCTTTGATACAACAAAGATGCTGTGGCATGATATCAAACTACACAGCAATGCTTTTTTAGTTAAATTGTTACCACAATACATTTTTTTTAAATTCTTTTGACAGATTACCGCAACAGTGTTGTATGGCATTGAGAGGCAATATATGAAGGTGTACAGTGTAAAAAAAAATGGTGTGATTGTATTCTTTGCACAGCATGATATGCGGGTGTCTATTCAGCGTGGAAATCAACATAATTGTTTAACGTGTTATACACAGCATACCATGATGCTTACTGTCAGTGCTCCTGACCCATAAGCGTCAGTAGTATAACGGTCATGCTGTGTCACAGCACTTAAACGTACAACTGTGGAAATGTCATCATTGTAATCAGTGAAATGATGCAAAGTGGTCGTGGCATACAACAGTAAGAAGGTGGTATACCATGAGATGGTCAGTCCTAACTGAAACAGATGAGAGCACAGAGGGAACACAGTATAGCTTTGGTGTGCGTGTGTCTGTCACATTAAGTTATGGCATATATGATCAACAAACAATTGCGTCTTGACTTGTAAACAATAAAACTGAAGTGTTTTGAGTATAATCAATATGACAAACGTAGGAAGAGTATCAAAAGATGTACTACAAGGTAGGTTAAAGGCCATAAATACTGATAGTTACCACATACATGTGATAAAATGTGATGCATCTTTTCACATTTGTAAATCCAGAATGAGCTACCGTGAACAGAAACTTAAACAGTACTAAAAAAAGTGGTCAGAATTGTTTTTACGTATCTGTGCCAAGTGCCTACAATGACTAAAAAACTGCAAAAGAGAGGAAAAAAGAGAATGTTCTTGGTTCCTTTTAAAGCTTGTCCAAACTTTGGCCCCCTCTCCCACCCTGGTTTGCCAACTTGTCTGTCCCTTCCTAGCAGCAGAGTTTCTCCAAGGTGGGAGGGAGCCAGGCCAGCTTCTCTTCTTTTTTCATCCCTTTATTAACGTTTTCAGTGGGGACGGACAGTAGCACCAGGGTCAGACCCCAAAAGGGGTGGGGCCTGGCATTTTTAGCATTTGTGACACAGAGCGTCTCTCCGATCAGGCAAGATGCATCTCTTACACTGTCCATGGTGAGCAGCTCTTGTCAGAAGCGTTACAAATACTCTGTGGTCTTGTCTGGATTTACTTCCCTGAAAACAAAAGGAGAGAAACAATTCAGCATCTAGACTGCCCATTCATGTATTTTCTTCTAACTCTAATTAAGTATATATGCTGTAGTAGTAATGCATATTACCAGAGTAAGTCTAAACACAGAGAACATCTCATATAACATGATATAAAACTCAAAAGCAGTAAAATATAGTGCATATTTCAAATAATTAAGCAACGAAGAACACAGCAATTGTGCATTTAAGTATTTCCATGAAGTTGTTTCTCTTGACATTGCCCTATAAAGTAATAACATTTCTGTTGCATTTTCTCACTTTTCTAAGATGGCATGTTAAATTTTTCTTGTTTATCATTCCTCTCATGAATGCTTAGTCACTCAAGTAAAGCATTAACCCATAAATATCAAACAAATGTGTATTATATTCGTAAAACTGTCCATCTATTACCACATGTTCCTCCACATGCTCTGTAGATGTTGTTATGCCTATGTAATACTTGGTGAGAATCGTATACTTCTGAATTTATATGATTTGCTATTAAAGATGATTGCCCAGTAAAAACTCCCAGTAAAAATGTACATTACTGAATAAGTACAGCTTTGAATCAAATAAGAAAATGATTCAAACGCAGAAACATAAATGCAAATGAAATGTGCCACAAGAAAGGATTGTATCTTATTTAATGGTAAGAAAAAGCAATGCATCTTTTTTCTCTCTGTCTGCCCCTCATTAATAAAGATTGTTTTGAAGAATGGGATACAACAACATTTTCTGATGCCGTACCTCTTTTTTTCTACTTAGATTTTTTAGTCCCTCATTGAAAAAGGTTGCAACTCAAATATCAAAATTATTCAGAATGGTTACTTTTTACAATACTGTATGTGTGCTCATACTAAAACAGATTTGGGAGAAAAAAAAGGTTTTAGAGCTATTCACAAGAATGAAGAATTAAAATAAGACTTAACACATACAATGCGCCTTTTTATTTATTTATTTTTTTCTTCATATATATTTGTCAATTTATTGTTGACACCCATAGTCTATTTTGGGTCTATATTAGATGAACGAATGATCAAAATGTCGAATACAACATGCTCGACACACTTTGATCGAAGGTTCATCTAATCTAACCCTTAAAATAACGAAAACCGGAGTTCCGAAAAGTTTTGTTTCCCACACCTTCCCTACACTAACATGCAGCACACACACATACAACTAATATATATAAACCCATATATTTTCACATCATTCAACAACTTTCAAGCCTATGTTTAAAAGAAAGGGGGGTCTGTGCCCCCCACACCCCCCAACTATATATACCAACTCCGAGATCACTCTACATTGGGGAAAGGGCAATTACCTGGTAATCGCAACATACACACACAACTACGGAATTCACTTACCTAGCCATTCCAGACAGCATAGCGTCCTTACGTCACAAGCTACACTCACCACCATGGCCAACTAAAATTTTTCGGAACTCCGGTTTTCATCTTTTTCAGTGTTCGGTTAGATGAACGATTGATCAAAGTGTGTCGAGCATGTTGTACTCAATATTTTGATTGTTCATTCATCTAATAGGAACTCGTCTATTTTATGGGATATGATTTATCCAATTAAGTGTATCTAAGCTAAATAAATATTTTCGTAGTGGCTTAATCACGTATTACTTTTTTTTTTCTTTTTTTTACATAAAAACATGATTGCTTGCTTTGAATATACCCCCCACCCTTTTTTTTTTCAGTCCACATTCCTGATCTTTCTAAATCTACTCAGATAGTAAAAAAGTATATCGAACCTCGCAACATTTTCAGATGAATTGCAGTTAATATTTTATTATTAATCCTCTGAAATGTGTTTAAATACTTTGAACACTTCAGACCACAGTTGTGAACTGTATTGCTAAGAAGTGAAGCACATACCTGTAAAAAGGTTAGCAGTACTATGTTAGTGTGTGCAGGTTCTGATTTATGAACCTGTCCAACATGAAATGAATCTTGGATGATTCTTAAAGGTGTACTTCAGAGCACCAGTCTTTGCAGAAAGTAGGTCTCAGAAAATAGTAAATTAGTGGCAGAAAAAAATATTGCTAGAAAAGACCTAGAAAAATGTTTTATTTTTTCTATTAGGGCAAGACCCTAAATCTCCCATAATGGGGACTTTTCCTCCAAGTGCGCTGCTTAATGTAACTTCAAGATTAGGGTATCTTGGGGGAATAAACATACACTGCACAGTATGCAACAATCTTTAAATGCTAGTTATAAACAGTGTGTGCCAGGGATTAAGCTTTGTACACCAAAGTTGTTCTGCATAAAGCACATAATGTGATAAAACGTATGTCAGCAATCTATTCTAGCAGAGAGTACATGCGCAGATATACCCCCTTCCTGATTGTATGACATTCATAAAAGGTAATGTAGAGTACTTTTTGGTTCCACAAGGGTAAACTATGAGAAGCTGTCCACATAGTACCAGTGGTACCACATCTGTCAGAGCACTGATCCTTGGCAGACGTACCTGAGCAATATACTAGATCAAAGAGGGGAAATATACTCCAATGCATGGAATAAAAAATTACCAGCAGCAGAGTCCATGCAGAGCAGGCAACCCTGGTATCACAACAATCCCTCAAACTCTCCCTCCCAATGATCAGAGGTGCAGCAATTGTGGGGTGAAGGGGCAGCTGCCTTGGGTGCAAGATATCTGGGGAAGTGATCTTTATTATCAGCATTCAACTTCTGAATGCTTAAAATGCATTTGCCAAAGCACTTTAGTGTCCCACTTGTGGTTTAGGGCATTACTGGCATCCTTACATTTTTGATAAGGCTCACACGCTCACCACTCTTTGATAGTTGTAACAAGCCACTCGATGCACTTGTAACAGCATTTTTTTCATTTTTTGGGGGGATCCTCAACACATAAAAAATGGGGGTGCACCTGATAAGGGAACCGCTCTGAGCATCACAAGAGCTAGCTATACCTCTGCAAGTGATGACATCAAGCTCTTGCCAATATGACTTTGCACAGCACCATGTGATTTCATTAGTACACTAGGGTAATGAACCCTTGTCTGCAGTCGTGATAGCTGACTCAATTATTTTTGAATTGCAAGCATTCAAAGACAATGAGCCATCATGAACCATGGTAAAACAAAGCAGGGTCTTTAAGTGCCCCTTCCTAAGTAGCTGCACATATGGCAAGGCACATCATAAAACATGCACTACCTCACCACAATATGCTACTTTGAAAACTAGGACTCCTTCAGCTCTACTGGACACTAAGCACAAAATTGTATTAACTGTTACTGCTGGATTTTATCATCTACAGATCTTGAGGTGATTTTTTTTTCAATACTTTGGCCTAACAGCTACACAGTGGTGTAGGTAAGGCTTACAGTCAAATAAAGGGAAGTTCTTAAGAAAAGGCAAGGCATGTGAAAATTTATTGGAAACAGAAGAAATGGCTAAATGCTACTGCAGTGAAAGTCTATATATAACACAAGACTTGTAAAAGTATTTAAACATAATTTAAAGCAATAGAGAGCTGTTCATGGGAAATATAAAGCAACCTGAAAGATTCACTGAACAGCTTTATTAAATAACAGATGACTAAAGTAATGATGTCAGGGGTGGGTCACAGCGTTTTGTTTAAATACATTTTGAATATACTACCATTTGCAAAGTAAGGCATTGTTTACATTTTTAGAGATATGTTGATTTCATGAACAGATATTTGGTGCTTTTACGAAGCTACCTGAAAATGCATCATAACGCCTTGTACTTAACAGTATTATCTGAACGGATGCTTACAGCCATGGGGGGGGGTGAATAACTGGGGATGTCACTGTTAGTTGGTGGTAAGTCCAAGTTTATGAATATACTGGTCAAGCTATCACTTGAGTATTGAATATGGTGCATGTTCCGGGGTTCAGCAATGCCTACACTAAGTATATATCATTCTGAGTGAGCAGACAACACAGGCATAACTCTCACCTTCTTCCTCAAAATTTTAGTTTTCCTACTGATTTTCTTGTAGCTTTCAATATTGACAAGGATTCATAAATGTTACCGAAAAAGTGTAGACTACATATACACTTAGGGTAATGTTTCTGCGTGACTAGAAAGCACAACAATGTGTTGGGGATGTCTTGGAATGCATACAGTAAACACCTGGTGTAGGCGTTATTGAATCTGGCCCATGGTTTTAAATCACTCATTTTTTCCTTTAAGTAGCAGAAGCTGTTTAGTAGGTATTTGCTTAAACTGTACATGGAAAGATCTGAAGCAAAAGTGCACAGTAATTTACTTTATACATACACATATTACTGATTGTCATTTGTAAGTAGCAAATGCCTTAGACCTCTAGAATAGAATGACGAATAACATGAATTGATATATAATTGTGGTTCTACTCTAATTCTTAATGTGCACATAAAGTTACATCAGGTATGGTAAAATGACAAAGTTTAATAACCAGCACTGTAGAAAGAGGGATTGTATTCTGAGACTGGATCCTTCTGCACAAGCATACTATGCAATTTCAAGTGAAATGCAGCACACATCTTTTGTTTAGATATGTGCTGAAGGATGGATGGGAAACAGTGTGGTGAAGCCACACATCTCCTTTCCACTCTGTACCTTACAAAATAGAAGCTTCTGTTACTTGGGAATAAATCATTTTTCTCTTTTCTCTTGTTAGGTGTGTATCGCAATGGTCGGATGGGAATTCGAATGAGCATGATCTCTCTGCAGTCCATGGTTTAAGAAAGAGATGAAACTTTAGATTCTTCCTTTGCTGACATCCTAAGGAGTCTCACTTACAAGTAGCAGATACCCTAAACGTCACTTGAATTCATTTTTACTTTCAAGACTATTTGAAGGTAATGTTATGATTTAAGAAAAGGATACAGCTTCTTGAAAAGCTTTGGGCTTTAAAAAGTCTCCAGGGTTGGGATAGTGACCACTTTCAGTTACAAACTAACTTATTATGTACGGTTGAAGACTAAGGGCTTTATTCAATGATGCTTAACATTTCTGGAATGTTCTGTGTACTTTAAACTGCTTTTCTTTTTTTCACTCAGTTTCATAGAATGTGACTACAACTGCATCCCAAATCTTAAATGCAAAAACACATATTTCAGATGCACAGCTACTCCTTTTAGCCACAATCTAAAATGGCCCATGGTGTATTTCTGAATATCCTCCTTAGTTTATGAAATAATGTTTATATTTAATTACACATTTTATCTTTCTGAATTTAACACAAGAATGGTATAATTGCACTTTTTTTGCACCTCCTTTGCCTGCTGATCTACATTTTTTGTGATCTATTGGCCCATTTGTTCTTCATGGGACAAAACCTGTTTGAATCCCACTCCTTCTCCGTGAAATGAGACAGAGAATCACACTAGCAGCCATTATGGCCTCTATATGGATCTGGCCTAACCGTTTGCACTGGCGGTGACGTGAGCTCCATATCCATGTAAATGGACTGCCTACATCCATGATGCAGAGTCATGTCCACTGCTTCACACAGCTCTGCAAGGGCTACTGCACTGCCTTCGATGGACCCACCCGCATCCTATTCCCCCCGGGCCTGTTCTCAGGGAAGTGGCCTATGTGCAAGTTGCCACAGGGGGAAGTCACCACAACCCAGACAAGCACATCAACACAAGTCACACATCTCTTTCTCCTGCCACTCTCTCACTCTTCTTGCTTCCTGAGCTTTTAGTCTGTTTTTGGTCATCTGAGGTCACTGTCAGGGTTCTATCCCAATATGCCACAAAGCCAAGGTTACAAGCATGGCATATTTGAGTGATGTTATAAAGTATTCAGTTGCTTAACAATTCTCCAGTCAGATTCCAATGTCTTTATCAGCCTGAGGTAACATTAAATGGATAAGTAGTGCTGTATCTTAATGGGGTTAATATGTGTCAGTGTGTGTTAGCTGAATTAGAGATTTCACTAATTGGACTTTGGAATCTTTCTGTTCCATGTTAGAGTTAGTAGCTGTTCTATACGTAGGTTCTCTTTTTAATGAAAATGCTGATAATAGCTTATTTTTAAATGACATTTTTTTCTTAGATGCATCACTGAAATAGATTTATATTGGTGTACAGCTGTAAATCATGACATATTTTAAATTATAATTTTTATAAGTCAAGGGTTTAATACTCCAAGTATTTTTTTAAAACTTTGTCTACATAGTGGCTATAAGAGGAAGACGTCTGAAAATTTAAAATTAAATTATGCATGCCATTGTATCTCTACAAGGAGCTTGTCTTTTATGATAGGAGGCAAAGATGCTTGATGTCAAAAACTACAGTGTTTTAACAAAGTCTTCTTTATGTCATTCAAGCCTATAATACCTTTTTGGTACACTTCTACTTCGCACCCATAGCTCCTTATGGTATCCAGACCTTTTTGGGGTCTGACTTCTTCAACTGACTTGCCAGCTAATAATAGGCAGTATTAGAAAATGCAAAGAGTCATTAACAAAACAGCGTTGACTGTTACTGTAGAATGCCCTCCGTTAGAAAAACGAATCCTTGTTTGTCGCTTATAATTCATGTTTTCCTATACTTTTGAGGGGCATGGTGTGATATGCCGTGGTAGGAGAAATGAGAATTTATTGTCAGTGTCCATTTCCATCACACTATGCATGAGATACTGCTAGTTATTTGTTAGTAAATATGAAAACATTTAGATATGTACTTAATTTGTCAAAAAAACAAGTAACTTGCAAGCTGCTGCAAGACATCACATAAACGTCAGATGGTGTTGAAGAAAACTTTGATATTTGCACTAAAAGTTGCATATCTTAAGAGATATTCAGTGTTGTTTATATTGCTAATTCCACAATTAAGCATATGTTTTGTATATGTATAAATATCTCAATAAACATGCACTCAGAGTAGTTTTTTTCCTGTCGTGTTAAAGCATATGTGTGGTAAACAAAAACGTCATAACAAATTGCCTAGGTGCTAGAGTTTCCAAGATATGATCATTTGTTTATGATAGTGTAGGAAAAAATATAACATTGGGTTTGTGTGCATTATAATGTATCATAGTATTTATGGAAAGCGTATGAAAGCACGATTATTGCTATAAAAAAGACAACATATAACATTGCTATTTGTACTGTCTTAATAGTTTTTATTATCCATAAATTATTTTCACATTTGCTTATCTTGCGCTTTTAAAGTTTACTTTTCATAAATGCTCTAGAATGAAAGGATGTTTGCAGGCTGTTAGAGGTGTGGCATTCCACACCTCATAGGTGTTACTGAGTTAAAAAGGAGAGAAAGGAAGCAACAGTTTTATGAAGAAATACTTCTAATTTGCATAAGAAAAATATCCCATCAAGAGAATGGGCTGTCATAGCCATTATATGAAATTAAACATGTTCACAACAGCAGCTTCCCTCATCAATAAATACTGGTTCTTTAATTTGAAAGTGCTGCATGCAATTTTGTTGTTAAACAGGTTGGTTTTGCAGAGAGGCACAGAAACAAGTAGGATCACAGAATACAGACAGTAAAAATATTTCCTCTTTTCCATGGTACTGTGTTATCTTGGGAGTTGGTCTATGTATGCTGTCAGTGAAGAGTAGAAGGTGCTGGGGCAAGCCCACCCAGCAAAAATCACTTTTTGATCCTTTTTTATTTATAATCAATGCTGCTTTGCTGTTGCATTTTTCCTGATGAAACAGTTTTTGATTTTAAAAGTTTTGAGGAATCATTGTAGAATCATGTTAGCAAATATGCTTTGGATACCAAGATTTGAAGTCAAGATTCCCAAAAGCATGTATATATATTAAAGTAATGTTAAACAGAATTTGCATTTTATGAAGGTGGGGATGATTTCAAATGTGCTTTGGACAAAACAGCTACATGGCATATTTGAGTGATGTTATAAAATATTCAGTTGGTTAACAACTCTGTACTCAGAATCCAATGTCGTTATCAGCCTGGGGTAACATTAAATGGATAGGTAGTGCTGTATCTTAGTGGGGTTAACATGTGTCCGTGTGTGTTACTTGAATTAGAGATTTCATTAATTGGACTTCGGAGTCTTTGTATTCCACGTTAGATTTAGTAACTGTTCTATTGTATGTACTACCTCAGCAAGAGCCTGCCTGGGTGTCCTACACAGTCCTACAGCAGCAGAGAGAGAAAAGGGAGACTTTGAGTGGATTAAGTACCCCTGTTTTGCTTTTTATAGCTTATTTTCGCTAGCTGCATTATTCCGACCATTTTTATTAACTTTGCAACTTAGCTGAACTGTTTTTTGAATTCTGATACTGTTTGCACTTTAATTGATCATTTTTAAGTGTTGTTCAACTGTTTAACTGTTAAGAGTTACACACTCAAGTGTGATAGCCATTTTTCTGCTTTAAAAGTGTTTGTATTACTGTACCTGCTTTAACCTTTGAAAAAAAAAATCCTATCTCTCTATTCGTTTCCCACCTTTCTATAACCAGTAGAGTCCGGTTTTCAGATTTTGATGAATTCTGGCCTGTTTTGTAAGTTTCTGTGTTGCCCAGACCTTTCTATGATAGAGGGAACCTTCTATGTTCATCAGTGAGAGTTTTGAACAGCCTATCTGTCGCTAGAGGAGTGGTTTCAGCTCAGAATCTCTAGTTTTATTGGCCATTTTGGGCTATTTCTATCCCTTTCATCTTTCTGTTTAAAAACCTGTGTTTCTGTGGTTTTGCACATCGCTCAGCGCCGTTAAACTACTTCCAGTGCCAGAAAGTGTGCTCTTCAAATTTTCCCTTGAACTATCCAGTTTTCTAAATTTAGCACTCAAAACTGTTTCCTTGTGCTCAGCACATGTTCAAAACTCATTGTAAGCTCTAAATGAAACTACAAATTACTGCAGCACTTAACTTTCCTCACTCGTTAGGAGGACAACATGTAGCAATTGCCTCATGTACACCGACAACCTTCTCCTCCTACCACCCAACACTACAACCTGTGAGAGATGCACTTATACAGCAAAACTGGAAGCCAAGCTGTCTCCAGCCAAGACTGGACTAGACAATCAAGAAGAGAAGGTGAATATCTGCACCACACCACACTCATCACATAGTCCGTCAATACCTATACCACCTCAACCCACAAACAGTAACACAAAACATACACCAACATTCACAGAGGCCCTCAATAAAAATCTATCCAAACAACAGAGACCTTCTAAGCAGAAACACAAGCAACCACCACCCCCAACACTACACAAATGACACATAGACCACAAAATCAGTGTACCACTCAACTTCAACCCATAAGGCAAAAAAATGTACCCAACACACTAGTCATAGGTGACTCTATAGTCAGGCACACTGATGTCCCACTCACCAGACTAAACAAGGAGAATGTTACTGTCAGCTGCCTGTCGGGTGCCAGGATCCACCACATAATGCTAGCACTCAGGTCACACCACAACAAGTATAAATAGGACTCTGTCATTGTCGATGTTAGTGGGAATGACCTGTGATGTACCACCCTGGAGTACATGAAAAGAGACACGGAGGAGCTCTCAGATCATGTAGCCCAGGCAGTTATGACCCTAGCCCTGAGTAGCATCCTGCCATTGCCCAGAATTATACCACACTTCAAGGACAAAATGATTGACTTCAAGAATTGGCTACGATTCTGGTGTCAGTCTAAGGGGATGCAGTATCTGTCTGCCTGGGATGACATGATCGACAAACCATGATGGTCTGCCAGAGATGGTCTGCATCTGTCACCCCTGGGATTCTGGATACTGGCTAAGGCTCTTGCCACCCCTATAGTGCCTTTTTTAGGCAAGGTTCAAGCAACAAACCCACCACCGTAGTAGGTACAAGCAAGCAATTTCTGAGGGTAATGCTACTCAATGCTAGAAGTCTAAACCTCAAAATGCACTCACTCGAGGCACTCCTTAAAATGGAGAACATTGACATCTGTGCAGTAACAGAGACCTGGTTTCAAGGCTCCTAAGAACACCCCTGCATTACCAGGCTATAAATCAGACACATTTTGGCCACCTAACCTGGACTGAAACACTAAAGGAGAAGGCATGTCCATATTCATTAAGGATATACACACCTCCAGGCTAGTTGCTCAACATAATGTATCAAAAATTATCCAAGTGCAACTAACAGTGGACAAGACTGCAATCCAGGTTATTGCTTGTTACAGATCCTGTGCTATGCCCCAGGATGCCCACTCCACATTTCTTAATACACTGGATAATATTAAGGTACAGCCCAATACCCTAATACTGGGAGATTTCAACTACCCCACCATCAACTGGGAAAACTATTCATGTACTAACTCATTTGCTCAACGCTTTCTAGAAGTCATAAACTCCAATGCCCTGGATCAGCTTGTCCACACCCCCACTAGTGGCAGCAATATCCTGGATCTGGTCATTACCAGTATGGGTAACTGATGCTCCATGCCAGAGGTCAACTCCTCACTAGACAGATCTGACCACAAGCTAATTACCCTTGACATCAATATTCCACCCCCACACCCCAGTAAGGAAACCACAGTAAAAAAATTCTCCAAAGCCAACTTTGTGCTTCTTAAGACAGAAATGGCAAACTTCACTACACCCATGCAAATGGATAATGAAGGTATGACTGCTGAATCACTTACACAAGTGCATGGATCGTGCCATCCCCAACAGAACCAAGACAGTATCCTCGAAAAAAAGGAAGCCAATCTACTGGTCCCCTGCCATAAACAAACTCTACAACAGAAGGAATAAGCTGTTGCAAAAAGGAGTAAAATCACCTGATTGCAGGAACTCCCTGGTCATTTATGAGATCCCTCATAAAATCCTCCAAAGCTAGTTGCAAAAATAAAATCGCCACTGATTCGAAAGACAACCACAAAGCATTCTACAGCTATGTCAGGAATCTCAATGGCAACACTCAGATCTGCTCTGAGCTATAGCACAATGGCACTAGATATACAGAACCAACTGACATTGCCAACATCCTAGCAGATAGGTTCAGTGCAAACTTTAACCCCACCTAAATGCAAAGCCCCTGTAATCACTGATGGACAAGTTAAGATTGCACTCTCCAAAGCCAGGAACACAGCATCCATGGGACCAGACAACATCCCAGGATGTGTTCTGCATGAACTACAGAACGAACTGGCACCCCACCTAAGTACCATGTTCAATCATAGCCTCACTTCAGGCTTTGTGCCCACTGAATGGCACACAGTGATGGTTATCCCACTGTACAAAGAAGGCACCACTATGGACCCCAGAAACTATCACCCCATTAGCCTGACAAGCCTGGTCTGCAAGGACATGGAACATTTCATCTTGGAGCTTATAAACAAAGACATAGGAAACCTCCAAACTCTGGACCCCACTCAGTTTGGGTTTGTAAAAGGCAGATCATGTCTCCTAAACCTTACAGACTTCTTTGAAGCAGTCACCAAAGCCGTAGACGAGGGTCAGGTGGTGCACACAGCCTACCTTGACCTCGCCAAGGCTTTTGACACCATTCCCTGCTCTGGAATTATATATAAACTCACTAGACTATGCATAAATCCCCTATGTCACAAGATGGGTGGCCAACTGGCTCACTGACAGAACCCACACAGTGAAAGTAGCCAACTCCAAATCTGACTTCAGGCCAGTGACAAGTGGAGTACTACAGGGTTCAGTCCTGGGTCCTCTCCTGTTTGGCATCTATTTCTCAGAAGTTCAGGCTAATACTGCAGGTCTTTGGCTAATAAAGTTCACAGATGACTGCAAACTAGGAGTCATAACAGAATCGCCTAATGATGTGGACATTCTACAAAGGGTCCTCACTGAGACTGATGCTTGGTATCAAAATCACAGCCTCAAGCTCAGTACCAAGAAGTGCACTGTCATCCCCTTTGGAAAAAATACTGTACCCATGAGCTACCACATTGATGGTAGCCTACTATCCACTGAAAATGTGATGAGACCTTGGGACACAGGTGGACAGTAGTCTCTCCTTTGATAGCCACATCGCCACAGTAGTCAGGAAAAACTTCTACATGGCACACCTCATCACAAAGGGGTTCTCCTCCAGAAAAAAAGGAGATAATTCTTCCTCTCTACTCATCCCTCATCAGACCCATCATAGAGTACAAGGCCCCATTTGGCATGTAACTTGCAAGAAATCTGCAAGAACTAGAAAGGCCACAGAAATACCATCCTCAAATAGTCTCAAAAAACTCCAGCTCTACTCCGTCGCTTATCGCCTACTCAAAGGTGACCTCTGCCTAGCATACAAAGCCATGTCAAACCTAGATCTGTTGGACATGCTACACTTAAAGAAACCCCAATCTCTCTGAGCCACATGGTCTAGGGACCTAAACCTTGTCACCACTATAAACAGAACATGCTGGAAGGTTAGATTCCTGTCCCAGAGACTTCCCATACTCTGGAACAGACTGCCCATTCATGTCAAGCAAAGCTCCTCATTAGCCCTCTTTAAAAGGAATCTTGATAATTGGATGGGAAATAGGACATTCACCCTGGGGATCACTTCTACGGCTCTGCTCAACAGAGGTACAGGAAAATAATTTTCTTGGGTGGTGAAAGCCAGGGAACCTTTTTGGCTAGGCTTATATAGGCCCCAGGGTCGATGGCCTAGCACCTACCTATGAACCTATATGTAGGTTGATATTATGACTAAAAAAATCATGGCTTCATTTGGTGGGTATAATGAAACGGAAGGATATAAATGAATTTTCATACTCCAATTCTTTATTTTGATTACTTATAACTATTCTGTTTTAGAAAACCAAATGCATGTAAAGATGAAACAGTACCAGATAAAAAACAACCAATCATAAAATAGGTCCAATTTTAAATTATGAGATTCTAAAAAAAGTCTATCTGTAAAAAATATTTTAAATATTAAAAACAAGTGAAATGGCACACTAGATTGTGCTTTTCCAAAATTTTAGAACCCTTTCCTCACTTATGGTTTGATTCTAAATCATCAAACACAACTGGATACATCTGCAAACCTGTCACTACTGATCAGCAGACTGCTCACCAAGACACATGTTGCACTAATTCAGTTAGTGACCACATTTAGTACCGTGCTCTGCTCACCAGTTTCATAGCATCACAGTCTAAACGTCACACCCAAAACAAAGTTTATACTTCCTGCCTATTTAAATGAAGCTGCAACTGATAAAGTCCAGATCCAGAAAACATTACACAAACAGATGAAAAAATGCAGCTATTTTCTAGCATCTCACTCTTGCTCTTGTGTTATTTCCAATTCTTTGTACAAAACACAAAAATGGATACTATTCTTGTATGAAAAAATGACTTCTTTTCTCCTCAGTGTGGATTGTTCCAAATAGTCCCACCTTGTTTGGCTCTATACTCATGCTCTGGTATATGGTACCTGGTTGAGCATGAAATCGGTTCACGAGGCCAGCATACTTATCAAGTTAACTTAATAAGGACCTTTACAAGGTGGTCCTTCATTTTTTTCATGCTTCTGCTAATTCCAATACTTGTACCAGTGCCAGAAACCAGTTCCCCATATACTTATACATACCTTCCTACCAACTTTAATTATCTGTCAAAAAAAGACATAAATTACAGTGTAATAGCACTGACTTCCTGCATCTGCAAGTGAATCAAGTTCTTGTCTCAGAACATTCTATCGAGTCACATTTCAGAATTTCCAATCTGTAGTAAGACCAAGAACACATTCAAAAGACTAAATCTGTCTTTCCTTTCAGATCTGTATTCCCACCACATTATTTACACACCTGTCATTATATCGTTCTCTGTGGGGGAGAAATTCATAGTCCGTTCCATTATAATCCATTTCTTTTCGCCTGGACTCACTTAAGTACTTCGTTGTCTCATGTGACCTGGTTTGTTGGCCTCGTAACAAGTCACCTTTCTTGTGCTCTTCTGGAAAATCTTTGGGCATCTCCCAGGCATCAGGATTATCCACTTGAAGGAAGCTTCCATATCCTTCTTCCACAGAACCAGCACCTTCGTCATAGAACATAAGGCTTCTAGAGCGGACTAGAGGAAAAGAAAAGCAGACTTTAGTTTGCTTGGTTGCTGAGGCAGCTGTAAAATTAAATACTGTTTCCCTGGATATAGCCACACATTGCCCACCTTGTTAAAGAACAATCCATAATGAATCATATAATATTTATAAGATTTTATTAATGTGATAAAAATGAAGTACACTGTTTTGTTCCCTAGGTGTGAGATTACTTCTTACATAACTATTTTACTTGAAAGGACCAGGTGTGATATCTCAACTTACATTAAACTGAAACTCCAATTTGATAAGTAGACAAAAGCAGCTTTATACACACAAGTCAAATGATGCATCAAGGACTGTGCAGTTCTGGAAGGATACTTTCAACCACTGTATGACTGGCAGAAAACTACATAATGTATAAAACATGTAATGTCAATTTACAGGTAACAAGGCCAGTCCTACTGATCTGGGTAATCGTATAATGTAATGATGGGAGCATCCCTTGTACTTATTTTTAGAGCAGCTGGCAGTCTCTGTCGTGGGTTATTCCTACGCATTTTCTTTTTGTATATATCGCTACATACCTTACTATTCTAGAGTGATGCATGCTGCTTTACTAAATCATGATGTGCAAATACTTGGATGTACACATTTTAGTTTACTAATTACTGATCTTATTTTTTGTAAGGTGAATGCACTTTAAGAGAAATGTGGTAATATTTGTATAAGACAGTGCCAAAGTTAGAACAGAATTTGTAGCTTTACACTCCTTGATGGTTCTTGAATATTGGAAAAAAATTCCTTACTTTACTCACGACTGTCTTCTCATTCTTCAGCAAGTGTATGTATGTGTGTGTCTGCATATATAAAAATACACAAATGTATACACAGGCAGAGAGAGCAGTATCTAAAAGTTTCACTTCATTGTGTTTCATACCTTCTTTCAACATGTTATTACTACTGAATGTTCTCTTTAAAAACATTGTGCCAGTTGTGTGGGGACTGATTCAAATGGATCCAATGTAGAATAGTTCATTATCTTAGTTAACACAGACTAAGTGGAAAACATTCGTTTGTGCATGTGTTTTTTTATAGCTCTAGTAAGGATCATTAAGATGCTTACCTGTTGAGCAATTCAACTTGGTCCACTCCAGATCAATTCATGATCTTGGTCAACAGAGACTGAATACATGGAAGAAAGTGTATGCTTAAATAACACACACACACACACACACACACACACACACACACACACACACACACACTATCATCAAGAAGCATTTTGTTTAGTCCCAATCTGTCATCTGCAAGATAAGTAGTGGTTCTGACTTGCACCCTTGCCCTGGAGACTCTAGTTGTGATGTGTCAGATTAGCATCCAGTTGCATTCTGCTGAAGTGCAACTCGATGAGTGATGATATGATCATACACATGCACACACAAGGTCACACACACACACACACACACACACACACACACACACACACACACACACACACACACACACACACACACACCTCCAAGAAGTCAGAGCAAAAAGAATCCTGAAGTACATATAAGTGGTGCTTGTACAATGAATTACATTTTTGTTTTCCAATTAATATAGTGAGAACTTCCACCCAAGAAAACTGTCCTTCATATTTTCATATTTTAACACCTGTTCAAAATCATACCAGTTTTCCTTTGGTATCCAGCAGAATTCGCAAGTCAAAACCCACCAGGTTTTAGCTGATCAGATGAAAGTATTCGACCCAAACCAATCTAAAGGTAGTTCCAGTCCTGTATGTCTACGGCAAAATACCCAGCCAGCATTTTCAAAGTGAAATACATTTTAGATATCGAAACTCCTGCTATGAGATTCAGAGAATTGTAGCTGAGGTTGTATGAATTGCTTATTACAGGTAAGTCATTTGACATTGTGATGATGTGAGATAGTGCTAGCTGTGCCAGTGAGAGTAGGGCAGTGCATGTGTAACATATGCCAGCATAGCTAGCCGGAGCTTTGTAAAGAATTATATGTCATTTGAATAGCAAACTGATTTGTATAGATGTTTGTGTTAAAAATATATTTGTAAAGCTGCTTGTGTTAAAAATGTATGGTACTGCTGGACAGAAAAAATATATATACATATATGTCAGGCTGTATTGTTGTAACCTAAGGAAATGTATATATTTTAAGAGAAGACTGGAAGGGAAGGGGTTAAGCCCAGCCCAGCTAACCATAACAAAAATAGCCTGAAATTAGATGACTTACTTTAGGCCATAAAGATTTTATCTCACAGGTCCGAATGTAGCAAGAGACACAGTGTCCTTGAAAAGCCTTTCTGCAAGAAGGCTAGAAGTCTTGGAAATGTTTTATAGCTTCCAGATGTTGTATTAAGCCTTTAGCTAAAGTTCTCTGTGTGTATTGTGACACATTTGTGCCAAATCCTAGCTCAATATCTAGTGAGGGATAATGTGGAAACCACAGAGTCAGGTGACCAGATGTGATGTCATCCTGTAGCCAGCAATGAAATTGTATTTAGATACTAGAGAGAAATGTCAGTGGTACTCAGCACCTTATACCTGACAAGAGACACTCATCCACTTCATCTTACCTTGCTCTAGCAAGTAAGTAGGGAACAGTAATTCTTCAGTCAGTTAGGAAAATATAGTGAGATTAGCTAAATATTGTTTTTCTGTATTTTTATATCTATTTTATTTTTGTATTTCATGTGATCTGAAACTCTGCTGTTTGTTGTAAATAGATATTCAGTATGTTCATGTTTTCTATTTTATTATTTATTACTAAATATAACTATACCTTTCATTGTGGCTGGTCTTTTAAAACATATTTTAACCTTTAAGAGAACTTGCATTTATTTACTGGCACTGTGGCTTCATGTTCCTGAAAGTCTTGTTGCTTGCAACAATATCATTTGTGTAAGTATTAATTTTACTGAGTATAATTGAGTAACCTGGTAAGAGCCATAGTGTAGCTGGCTTTGAGATGTTCTAGTGGCAGTATCTTACCTTATATTCTGGGTGGAGGTAGTATAGCAGGTAAATTTGTGCCAGCCTTTCCCAGGAGTGTGTGTGTGTGTGTGTGTGTGTGTGTGTGTGTGTGTGTGTGTGTGTGTGTGAAAATTTAATCACAAAGAGTGTGTAGGTGTTAGCTATTTGGAACAGGGACACAGAGCACTGATTTCACACAGTGGGTGGTTGAGGACTTGGCTTGGAACACCCGGATGAGGACTCCATGCTGAAGTAGTCATTGAGGAGTCATATTTGGGGCCTGGAGAGGAAGTCCAGCCTCAGGATTGGAGTGTGCATTCCCTGCATGCTCTTAAGGGAAACTGTACTTGGTGCAGAGAGCTGCATCTGAAAATACTGTGTGTGTCTGTTTTCTTTCTTAGTGAATGTTCCCCACTGGTGTCGGTGGTAAGGATTGAGGCTCCTTGATCACTGGCTCAGAGGAGGGATGTCACGGACATGACTGAGAAAAAAAGTGAGTAACTTATTACATCCATGTGACACCTCCAGATGCATCTGCAGTTAACTCCTACTGACACCTCTAAGCATAAAATATCACTTGTTCATATTTGCATCAGTAATTCCAAAACCATGCTATATACAAGGTTTTAAAATATTTTATCTTAAAGCTTACACAATGGCAAACTCAATTGCATTAATATTTGACCTTTGTTTAGTGCTTGTAAAGAAATATTAATGGTTGTTTTTATGATATTAATTTACATAGATACAATTTTCATTTTTTTCTAAATATCTTAACCAAGTAATACAGAATTCCATAGCCTCGTATGAAAGCTCTTGGCTAGATGAATAAAATGCTGCTGACATTATCTGTGTAACTTCAATGGTTATTACAAACATAATAGTTACTGTGTTTACTGTGACTAAGAAAATTCAGTTTAAGACCTAGAACCTAAAGAATACTACCACTAACATTTGTGCTGAAGGGTTTGTGTACTTCTTTCATAGTCCCTATGGTTCCAGAGATATGAACATTTGTTTGAAGTGGGAGGACATAATTTGAGTCTGTCAAAAGATTAGGCTCCGCCCATTGGAAGTTACAGTGCAAACTTCCTGAGCTCCATTGGAATGAATGAGTTAAGAGACAGCATTAGCTGCTGTGAGGAGGACTTCATTATCTTTGCATGTCTCTTGATCAATTGTTACTAATGCTTATGCTAAAAGCGCTTTGTGTTGGTAGCTTGTTTTGGTGGCCTCCCATTGGCACAGGCATCCCTTTCACATTCACTGTTCTCACACACACACACACACACACACACACACACACACACACACACACACACTCACAATCATACAGACATTTCTGCAGAGCAGCATATGGCTAATGAGCATTACCTGCTGCTCTGGATTGCCATATCACCATTTACCACTGCTGGCAGGACGACGTTCTACGGAGATGCTTCTACTTGTGGAAAATCATTATGGCAGGGTGGTGTCTGAACTGGAAAGGGCTACATTGAGTTGTTGACCACTCATGGTAAAGCTTACTGCTCATGATAACCCTTTCTTAATCCTGAGGCTGGTTTCAATTGACTGAGTATTTCATTGTTTTGCAAATTCCTCTTTCCTTTATTTTATTATTTATTTATTTTATTTTACAATTGTTGACCAGGATAGTCCGGCTGGATACATGTCCATTTTCAGTGGAAACCCGGGGGGGGGGAGCTCCACGGTAAACAGATACAACAAAAACAATGAATGCTACTCAATGCCAGAAGTCTCAACCTCAAAATGCACACACTCGAGGCTCTCCTCAGCATGGAGAAAATCGATGTTTGTGCAGTGACGGAAACCTGGTTCAAGGCTCAAGAGAGCACCCCAGCACTGCCAGGTTACAATTCGTATCATACCTTCCGGCCTCAGTTACCGGATCGCAGTACAAAGGGCGGAGGTGTATCCATATTCATCCAGGATTCCCATATCTCCAGGTTAGTAGTGCAGCATGATGCCCCAGAGATCATCCATGCGCAACTATCAGCAGGCAAAACCACATTTCAAGTCGTAGCCGGTTATAGATCACCCACCATGTCCCAAGATGCTCACTCTGCATTCCTTGAGACATTGGAAAATATAAAGGTCCTACCCAACACCATAATCTTGGGTGATTTCAACTACCCTGGTATAGACTGGGTGAACTACCAATGTTCCAACTCCTATGCTCAGCGATTCATAGAATTTATAAATTCAAATGCCCTTGAACAACTAGTATGTTCCCCCACTAGAGGGGACAACATATTGGATTTAATCATCACAAATATCGGCGCCCATTGTACCACACCTGTTATCACCCCCTCCTTGGTCAGATCCGACCACAAACTGATAACCCTGGACAGCCTCACTCCTCCACCTCCCCCAATCAAAGAAACCATAGTCAAAAACCTTTCCAAAGCAAACTTCAAACTACTTGCATCCGAAGTGGAAAGCTTCACTATTCCCTTGCAGAAGGATAATGATATCCAAGATGCGGAATCCTACACCAAGGCACTCTATATGCATCTTCAGGATTGCATGGACCGTGCTATCCCAAATAAAACCAAGATTCCTTCCTCAAGCAAGAAGAAACCAGTCTGGTGGATCCCGGCCATAAGCAAACTTTACAATAAAAGGAGAAGACTTATACAAAAAAAGGCCAAATCTCAAGAAGAAAAATCATCCTTGATCAGCATTAGTAAGAAATTGAGGGCCCTCATCAAGTCAACTAAAGCTAATTTTGAAAAGAAAGTTGCCAAGGATGCCAAGAATAACCATAAGGCCTTCTATGGCTATGTCAAAAACCTAAATGGCAACGCTCAGGTCTGTTCTGAGCTAGTACAAAATGGAACAAAATACACTGACCCTTCTGACACTGCCAACATCTTGGCTGACAGGTTCAGTGCAAATTCCCCCCCCCCCCCCCACTCACCACCTACAGGGCCTATTACCATTCTAGGGGATTGCGTAAGTCCAATTATTACTGATACGTTGGTTAACAAGGCTCTATCTAAAGCTAAAAACACTGCCTCCATGGGACCAGATGGTGTCCCAGGCTGTGTCATCTGTGAGCTCCAAAAGGAATTAACCCGCATCTTAATACCCTGTTCAGTCTCAGCCTCTCCACAGGATATGTGCCCATAGAATGGCGCACGGCAATGGTGGTCCTGCTACACAAGGGTGGGGCCAAAACTGACCCTGGGAACTACCGACCAATAAGCCTGACCAGTCTGATCTGTAAGGCTATGGAGCGAATCATTATGGAACTCATAAATGGAGAGATTGGGAACCTCCAGTCGCTGGACCCCACACAGTTCGGCTTCATCAAGGGCAGATCATGCCTCCTGAACCTGGTGGATTTCTTTGAGACAGTTACTCAGGCTATAGATAAGGGAAAGGAGGTACACACGGCTTACCTTGACCTTGCTAAAGCATTTGACACCATTTCCCATTCAGGTATTATTGATAAGCTCACCAGCCTGGGCATAAACCCTTACGTCACAAGAAGGATTGCAAACTGGCTCTCAGACAGATCCCATAAAGTAAGAGTAGCAGGATCTATGTCCGAATCCAGACCAGTAACGAGTGGTGTGCCTCAGGGCTCTGTCCTGGGGCCCCTCCTGTTTGGCATATACTTCTCAGAAGTACAGGCAAGCACGACTGCAAACTGGGTGCTATAATAGAGTCTCCGGCTGACATGGAGATCCTCCAGCAGGGCCTAAATGAGACTGATGCATGGTGTCAAAGCCATGGTCTCAAGCTAAATGCAAAAAAATGCGTAGTAATCCCCTTTGGAAAAAACAGAGTAACCGCAAACTACAACATAGGAGGTAATCCCCTGAAATCTGAAGAAGAAATAAGGGATCTAGGGACCCAAGTAGATAGTCAGCTTTCCTTTGATAACCATGTTGCCAAAGTGGTTAGAAAATCCTTCTATGTGACCCATCTGATCACGAAAGGGTTCGCATCAACATCTAAGGATGTAATGGTGCCCCTCTACTCTTCCCTCATCAGACCCATTATTGAGTACAATGCACCAATTGGTATGTACCTGGCTAGACATCTCCAGCAGCTGGAGAGACCACAAAGGTACCTAACTAAGAGGATTACTGGCCTCAAACAGTTGCCCTATGCAGCACGATTGAAAAAGCTAAGACTGTTCTCTGTTGCATACCGCTTTCTCAGAGGCGATCTCTGTCTAACTTACAGAGCCATGTCCAACCCAGAATTGTTGAACATGCTCCATCTTAGCAAAACCAAATCTACTCAAGCTACACGCTCTAGGGATATAAACCTCAACACAACAATGAATAGAACATGCTGGAGGGATAGATTCCCTTCGCAGAGACTTCCCTTACTATGGAACAGGGTCCCAATCTACATAAGACAGAGCCCCTCACTATCACTCTTCAAGAGGAACCTTGATGAGTGGATGGGTAACAGAAAGTTCACACTGGGGATCACACCAACAGCACTACTAGATAGGGGCCAAGGGTACTAGCTGCTAGTACAAGGGTCTAGGGAACTACTATAGGGGCGGTGAATACTGCACAACGTGGCTGGGCTAATGTATGCCTTCGGGCAGATAGCCCACTACCAACCTATGAACCTATGAACCTATATTACATATATGGTATTTACAAAGCAAACATGAATACACAAGTTCACAGGTTAGAGTTACCCCTGATTACAGTCAGGGGAAAATTAGCAGTAGATTGATAGATTATTCACATTCATGATGAGAGTTAGCCAGGCTTGTTACAGTGGCAAAGCCAGTTTAGTGCCAGATGTTGTTGAGTTTGGTTTTAAATTGGCCTAGGGAGGAGAGCAATGTAATATCAGCTGGAAGTAAGTTCCAGGCTTGCCTGCAGAGTTTGCAAAGAGGGAATCACCGACTGCATTGTTAATTTTGATTGTCTGAATTAGTAGTTTGTTCGAGGATTGCAGTAGTCTCGGACTGTTATGGGGGGGTGATAATATTTTTGAGAGCTGGTGTATTATCTGGATTATAGAGGATTTTATTAGCCATAATCAGAAGGTTATATTGGATTAGACTGGGAAGTTCTAGCCACCTAAGCTGGTTAAGGTTGCTACAGTGGTGTGTTCTAAAAGGCAGGCCAGTGGCAAACCTGGCAATGTGATTGTAACAGGTTGACAGTCTATTAAGTACAGACTTGTTTAGATTAGAGAGAAGGGGGAAGCATATAGAAGTGTTGTAAGTAGGTGAGAGCGAGCTATGGCAATCTTAGCTGGAGGGGTTAGGAAGGCTTTTATTCTATACAGTGATCCAAGTTTTTTATTGATGGTCTTGATCGATTGGTTTACATGAAGGTCAAATTTTAGGTTATTATCAATAATGACACCTAGTAGTTTTGTAGAGGGGTCGGAGAGATTATTGTGCATTCTTTTGCATTTATGGTGAAGGTAAAAGCAGCAGACCTTTGTGTTGGTGAGAATAACAGCATTTTAGTTTTTTTTTTGGATTTAGTAACAATCGTCATTCAGAGAGCCAGTTTTCTATAGTATTAAAGGTGGACTAGGTAGCAGACCTCAAGTCTGAAGGAAATGTAGCTGAGCAAATCAGGGTCGAGTCATCAGCGTATTGGATACAGCTGACATTTGGTATGACAGTATATAAGTCATTAATAAAGATGGAAAACAGTAGAGCCCTAATATGGAGCCTTGTGGTACTCCAAGGGTGTTCGGTAATAGATTAGAGAGCTTGTTCTGCCAGAGAACAGCCTGCTGCCTCCCATTGAGGTAGGATTTAAACAATTGAAGGTCTTTAGAATATAGACAGAAAGTTTGCAGGGTGTGAATCAAAAGTTTGTGATCCACCATGTCAAATGCTTTGGAAGACCCAAGAAGAGGGCTAAGGATATGTGATTATTGTTATGGTTATTGTTTATGGTATTGGTAAAAGCCAGTAGGGCTGAAGTCTTGCTGTGGTGTGGAAAGAAGCCGTGTTGAGTATCGGCCATGAGGTAATTATGACTAGGTGGTGCATGAGTTGTTTGTGTATACATTTTTCCATAATCTTTGCAAGTGGAGAAAGTATAGCTATTGGTCTATAGTTGAAGAATTCAGTGGAAGAACCTCCTTTATGCAGTGGGATTATATAGGATGTTTTCCAAATGGTAGGAATTTTAGCCTCTGCTATGGTACGATTAATTAGTATTGATACTGGATAGGCAATGGCATTGGTTGATTTTTTTGAAGGTACTCGGCGGGGAGTTGGTCAGCATAGAGTGTGGTGGGTTTTAATTTTTTAATCAAGGTACGGATAAGGGATGTGGACACTGGTTGGAAGCTGAAACGAGAGCAGGTTTATAGGGGTGGTACTATCAGGGCCAGGGGAGCCATTTCTTAAACCCATTTTAATTACTTCTGGAAATGGATAGTGACTCGGACAGTTTTATTTAAATGTTTGCTTTTTGTTTAATAATAGGGTCCCATTAATGTATTAAGTCATGTTTACTGAATGAGAAAGTAAATAAACTTTTCCAAAGAAATGTAATGTAGCTTTAAAATTGATGGAATATCTTCATTTTAAAGCTACATTACATTTTTTTGGAAAAAGTTCATTTACTTTCTCATTGAGTAAACATGACTTAATACATTCATGGGGCCCTATTATTAAACAAAAAGCAAAAATTTGAATAAAACTATCAAGAGTCACTATTCATTTCCAGAAGAAATGATGAATGGGTTTAAGAAATGGCTTTGTTGAAATTAGCTTTCAATAGCAATCATAGACCTAAGTTTAGGCTCATTTTAAAGTCATTGCCTTTTAATCCCACTGAAATAACTGCATTCATCTTCAAAGTTTTGCTTTTATTGTTTGTTTATCCTTTCTCTAATTGCAGCAGTCTATTTCAAATTGACCTATGGCAAAATATTTAAACCATTAGTCAAAAATATCACAATGTAACTAATATTAAATGGGAGTCAGCCCAGTGCAGTATGCATAAAACACAGACACACATGTACCAGTATGCACATAGACACAAACGCTCACACATGTATGTACACAGCCACACACACACACACACACACACACACACACACACACACACACACACACACACACAGGCACATGCACTCCTCATTCACTCACTCAGAGCATACATACCTGTTGGTAATTTGAAGGGTCATCTTTTAATGTGTGATCTACAGGACACCTTTTACTGGGCTTAAAATTAAAATAAATGAATACCTATGACTCACTCATACTGAACAGTTACCAAGGTCATAGGACAAGCACACTGAGACAAATTTCCAATGAACTATGGCAGCTGAAGAGAGAACTACATATCAGTAATAAATAAAATCTGTTCATTGAGGAGATGTATGTCCCAGATTACTAGACTTGTAGCCGATGTCACTCTAGAAGTTGTTACTCTCGTGCCAGAAATGTTTTTGTTGTTTGTTTGTTAGTTTTTCCTATTTGCAGGGAGCCCATCATTATCTTTCTGGTCTTACCTGAGAGATGGTTGTATGCCTCAACAAGATCCTTCTGACTACACAAATGTAAGAGTTATACAATGAATAAGCTCACACTCCCCACTCTCAAAAGAAAAAAAAAATAACACACATTAATAAAAATGAAAATCTAGGTAGAAAAGCAGGCTCATAAGACATGGTTAAAAATTATACATTTTATAAAAGCAGGAGACTCATCACCTGGCCTCATATAACAAATGCTTTTTTTTTTGTCTAGTTCAAGGCTTAACACAGGACACCTGAGAAACTCATTTCCTGAGATGGCCCATCGATCTATTACCACTGTATATCTGAAAGAGTCACTAACCAAAAGTGTTCAGGTAACCGACTTCAACCAATGAAATATCTGCCCTAGGGTGTGCTTTAGCTAGGCTAAGACCTTGGGCCAGACTCAATAATGCCTACACTGTGTACACGATTTCTTTTCAAGAACACTTCTACCACATTTTTTGTGCTTTCTAGTCACTCTAAAATATTACACCAAGTATAGTCTACACTTTTGGTAACCTTTTTGAATTCCCCTTAACATTTTAAGCTGGAAGAAAATCCTTAAGAAAATTAAAATTAGAAAGAAGGTGGTGTGAGCTATGCTTGTGTTGTATCTTTACTCAGAACAGTGTACACTTAATGTAGGCGTTAATGAATCTCAGGGCTTCAGATGAAATACCAGACGGCTATCAAGCTTGACTAACTAGCCACTGTAATATAACCTATGGCTAGATGGCTATTATGTTTAACCTACCTGTTAAGTTGGACGAAACATCTTAAAGTGGCCTAATAACATTCAAATATATGGTCCTTGCAGACTACTGAATTTAATAACCTTTGACTCACCCTTGTCCTATTACTGCAATAAAACAGCTGGCCTCTTAACTGAGCAACCAGAGGTAGCTCATTCATTATCTTGACAAGTAAAATTCAACAAAAAACAGAACTGCTGCTGGGTAAGATTTAGAGCAAGTTGTAGCAACACTTACTATGGCTTGTTGTGTAGATTTCTGGAGTAGAAAGTGGTGCAGTTTTCACTGTTTGTGACAACGAAGAAAACTCTGGTAGACATGGCACAAAAGAGCCCAGTACCAAAACGAAACACAGCACTACCACCTACCAACAAAAATTACAAGAAGAGTTCTCTTTAGTTCTTTGCATCCACAGTTTACTCTGCAGCATAACAAGTGTTCTTACTTAAAACTGTGTACTACTAGAACCTGAAACAAAGCTGCAGTTGGTGTAAATATAATAACACTTGTTGTACAATTTCCTTTTTAATAAATCACCCTCTATAATTTGTAATAAGAGGAGTATAGTTACTGTAAACTGAAATGTACTGCTCAATTTTTACTCCTTTACCTGGCAACATGTACCAGCATGTCACATAAGTTTTTCTCCTTAACAATAAAATAATATGCAGTTGCATGATGGGAGGTTTAGAAACACCATCGTGTCTAAACTTTTATTTTATTGTGTGCTAACTCACCTGAAATACAACAAAGCCAGGTAGCATTCTTACAGCCAGTTAAAGTTAAGTTTAACTTAATGTAATTTTTATTCAGATACAGCTAAGGTTTTAAAAGGGTTCGTATGTGAGCAGTTTGTGTTTAGATGTTTTTCCCCAGGAAAGGGAGTTAATCCTCTGTCTTAAAGTCTAAATGAATTAAGCGATTTTGCTAAATGCAGATTTCAGTCAATTAAGAAGTTAAAGCTATATTATAATACTTCTTGTTAATGCAAATGGCACAATTGTCTGCTAAGAGCTGCATTCACTGACTTCACCACTAGAGGACAACCTTGCCTTTGCCATTTTTGCAGACTGACTTTTATAATTCATGATTCCATAGCTCTCAACCTCTTAAGAGGCCAATTTGGAACACAGACCCTATCAATATGTGACAAACAGTCAAAATGTGGAACATCCTATTTTCGCACTGTGCGAAAACGCACCATTTCCATGGGACCTGCTTGAAGTGGGTTTTTTGCCATGAGTACTAAATAAATGCTGTTTATTTTTAAAATTCAATAGGGCACACATCGAATAAAAAATACAAGATAGAACATGACTTAATTTACAAATTAAAAGAAACATAGAGGTTATAATTGTAATATATAGTGAAACGGTTATGCAAAACAAAGGTAGACCCAAAATATAAAAATGTTGAGATGAAGTCTCAACAAAAACTAAAATCTGAAAAGACTAGCATGAAAGTATACAGTACAAATAAGAAAAAAGTTCACATGGGAAATAGCCAAAAAGGTGGTTAGTTATTCAAAATAGTTGATATGTGAAATAGCTAAAATTTGTTGTAAGTCTCAACACACTCTTGAATAAAAACATTGGACATATTTTTCTTTGCAGTGTCTGCTTTTTTTCAAATATGTAATAAATAGAGCAGAGTTGGTATTTATTATGTAAATAGTGAACAAGAATGTGCTGCAGTTGTGGAAGGCTTGCCTTGGTACTTTTTAATGAATTAGGATGCTAATGAGAGTATAATCTTCATTTGGAGAAAAAAAAGTGTTGCTGTTATTTGTGCCCAAGAAAAAATAAAATAGGGAAAATGATTATCAAATTAAGTCTTAAAAAGTCTAAAACTTATTGATCAAATAAAGTAACTAATCGTCCGTTTTAAAAAAAAACAGGAATAAGACTGATGACCACGTGTAATTATACCACTTTTAGTAAGGGAAAACAATGTCTGACAATTAGTTGTTTACTCTAGAAACTGTATCAGCAACTAGGGACCATTGTTTATGTTTATTAAGCAGATGTGATAAACTTAAATATCTCAACATTTGGATACTTAGACAATGGTTCTGTTACACAGATGTTTAAAACATATCTACTTCACAAAGATTAATAAGACCTGTGAGGAAAAACAAGCAGAAAGTATGGCCTGTAGAAAATTAAAAGGAAGTCTTTTTGCACGGTTTAAATGTACCAGGGGTGTCCCAGAAGGATCAATATGGGATCAAAATAAAAACAGATAGTGTGTGGATGCTAACAAGTTATCAAAAGTAAATGACTGTCTGAATATCATAAATGAGTGGGCGATTCAAAACAAACTAAAGTACTTCTTATAGAAATGGTATAATTCACATTAATCAAGAAAACAGGAAACATGTTACCGTGTTTGGAACACACTGTGGAAGTGACTTTGGTATATCTATTAATGCATGTGGCACTGATTACGTGATCTGGACTATAGCTGGTACTTCTACCCCCAAACAATTGCTCTTGGCTTGACCATGAGTGTAGGTTCGTTACCCTTCTATTAAGACTGCAGGATAGTCTGCACCTTCGGTCACTACAAATTTTGCTTTTCGCATTATCAGTATAGTATTAAAACCCACTGCTGAAAAATTAAATCGCACCTGCTTCACATCAAATGAACGTGTTGCACACACAATACATATTTCTGCAACATATACAAGGGACATAAAGTATTTTCTACAAAATATTAAACTATGGGCAATTTGGTCATATTTTATATCTATAGCATTTAGTTCCCCAAATTGTGATTCTCCTGAAAGATGAGCAGGTGTAATCGCTACTTGAGTATAGTGCTCGCCAATGTACCCCTTACAATTGAATGGATCCTGAGGGAAGACAAACGATACCATCTATGCCCACAAAGTGAGTTCTGGTAACATACACTGGTAATATACAATATAATACTCCAGTGGGGAAAAACATTACAGAAAAGCACCTCAGATGTTGGTGTAAATTTTGCAACCCATTCCACATTACAATACCTGAGAAGAGAACAGTATAATACTCCAGTGGGGAAAAACATTACAGAAAAGCACCTCAGATGTTGGTGTAAATTTTGCAACCCATTCCACATTACAATACCTGAGAAGAGAACAGCTCCCTTTTTAAAAAATAATCCTTGGGGGATACTCTTGATACTATTACTACAGGAAATAGCCATTCTTAAAAGAGTAGCTGCTGCTACATACAGTCCTTAACGTGGTATTAATTTCATAACCTTGTCTTAACGGCAAAATAATAGACAAAGGATACTTGTTTTATGAACGATGAAAGAAATTCACCTCAAAGCCATACTCTAGTCCACAACTATTTCAGCCTTGTAACACCACTCAACTCTACCGTGATAGAGCTGTAAATTCACAAAGTGGAGCAACAGCTGCTCATTGCGGAACAGCGTATTTAATTGATCACAAATTCAGAGCGTTCCGCACAATCCGGAGCACTTGGATGCTCAGCATGATTCAAATTCATATTTATACACTGTACAGTTTTATAGATGATTTTTATGAATAATACAGGAGTTCCTTTCACCAAGTGAATTGTGGACTGTGCCCTTTAGAAAAGTCACTGGTAGCATTCAAACTCAAATCTTTCAAAACGTTTAGTACTTTGAGTTGATACTGCAGTTTAACACACAGCAAATTAAATTTATTTCAGTTCCCTAGAAAATACATTTCCTGGTAAACCAAAAAAGCCACTTCAGATGCTAGGTGATGCTTTTATGTATCAAGGAAGTTATACAATCACATATTTGAACCTCTTATCTCTAAAATCAAGAAATAGAGAACATTTATCTGGAATTGTTCAGCAGTATTCATGCCTGGGTCCATACACCTCAACTGTACAGATTTTCACAGACTGTCCAGATTTTTGCCTCATACTTTTGGTCCATTTTTAATAAAATTATGGTTTTCTGGCAATCATTAAAGATTGAAGTCAGAAAATAATGACAGACATTTGTCTTTCAGACTTCATACCCTTCAGAAAAATCATGCTAAAGTAAAACCTGTTATTCTATCAACTTTCTAACTTTGTAAGAGCAAAATTAAAAATTGTCCCTATTTTTGGACCTTGGATCCCATTATTCATGACTTTGTCCAGATTTTTTGCTCTAAGAGGTATGGTGTGGGCAATGCAGGATTTATCCACTGTTGGCATGGTTTGATCATGAGGGCAAAGCCTGAGTGATTAAACAAAGCCAAACATGGCTAAATCCTGCGTTACTACATTTGAGCAGATTATTGTCGTTATATAATTATGTATTTAAGAAAGAGACTGATTACTTTTTTAAGCGGTGTCCTTTATATGACGCTACTTTACTTGCCTTCCTCCTCCCCTGACATGTACATCCATACACATGCACAGTCCATCCGTGTGCAAGAGAGAAGGTGGCAGCTTCTTAGAAGTGTCTCTACTGTGTGTGTGTGTGTGTGTGTGTGTGTGTGTGTGTGTGTGTGTGTGTGTGTGTGTGCATGCGCACGCTCGCGTGTTAGCATGTGTGAGTCTTCCCATGAAGGTAAAAAATTCAGTACAAACATTTCTAAAAAAAAACAAGTCCTTATTACTCTGTCTCCTCTCTCTTAGTGGTTTGTTTATTTTCTTTTTGTATCATGTCTGCCTTTACAATTGGCCTGGTCACTCGTATCTTGTTTAAAGGCCAGCCTTTTTTCTATACGGCGTGCTCGATTTACATTGGGCATGAAGACCAGTTTGTCCAATCAGCTTGCACACATTTTTGAACTAACTGACTTTTACGGTATAATTTTTTAATACTAGCACTTTTCACCTAGCAATTTGACAGAATAAGATGATGAATTATAATATGCATCTTCAGAAGATTAAGATTCATGCAACTTTTACGCCTGTCATAATTTAATGACTGTAATACACTCTGTTTTGTTACAAATCCACATTTTTGGAGCTACAGAGAAAAATCACTACGGCGAAAAATCAGAAATATATGTGAGAAATGGACCACAACATTCATTATACGCATATTGTGTATTTATATGGGAGTGGGAAATGATGTAATACTATTATTTACATGATGTCACATGGGCACTTCTAACAGAGGTGTAGCCTTTTTTGCTCCTTAATTTGGAATTGATGGGTGCTCAAGTAGAACTTGGCTTGCCCCAGATGTTAGCAAGCTAGATCAGAACAGACTTGTGCTGCACAACTTACTGTTGAGGGATGTAAGATTGGGGAACAGTGCCATGTCCTAGATGTGACAGCTACAGCTGCTAAAAATATAGTAACCACATGAATGAGAGCTGTAATGTCTTTTAATTCAATAACGCTGTAAGAGTGCAATAAAATTGCACAGATGGAGAATACACATTTTCCTCAGTTGTTATACTGTTAAATCATTCATATGCCCATTTAGATTTGACCTGAATTGATGTCAGTGCTTAACACACCTCTCCCTAACCAGCTTTGCTACTTAACTGGCAAGTCTCAACCAGCTGGAATTGTCAGTAGCTGCAAACAGTAGTTGTATGCCTTCTTGATTAAAAATATGGAAGAAGCTGTGACATGCTTAACACGTCACAGTGAAGTAGTACACAAAGCAGATATAAAGAAACTAGGAGGCATGTCATGAAAGAACATCATCAGATGTGAGACGCACTTACCATTAAACAGGTTCCTGTTTGTGTGGAAGCCATTTTACAGGAGCGGGGTACTTTTCCAGCTACTAAGGCTTGTAGTTTCTGTAGCTGCTGCAGGAGAGTTCTAAGAGAAGAAAAAGTGTCACAGTCAGACATCGTTCTAACCCTCTGCATTCACACTGCTGTATTAACTTACTTTTATTTATTTATTTAATTAGCAGAAAGGTGACCTGGACCACTACAAGCTTGGACCCTTTTCAGTCCCAAATTATTACACTAAGGAAACAGTGCAAATGAGCAGTGATGTTATGAAATGGTTCAATACCGAACGAGTAGTGTTGTGCCATGCTTACTTAGAAATAAACGAGGAACTAAAACTGAATATTGACTGCAGCAAAATCAAATTATAATAGAATACATTTTCTCTGAGGAATGCAGTTTCTTAGAAGTTTTTGAAAAAGAACGGAAGGATTAAGAAGAAATTGGTTATGCAAGCCCATGTGACTGCATTCATATAGTTGTGCTTACATTACTATTAAAGACTGGAACGGAGGGTGGCTGGGGGAGTAATGGGAGGATAGTTTACGTAGATGTGTGTGAGTTGTGGGGGCGTGTGTCTGTGAGTGCGATCAGGTGGCAAAGGGGCTGTGTGTGTGGTGGAAGTGAATATGTGTGTGTGTGTGTGTGTGTGTGTGTGTGTGTGTGTGTGTGTGTGTGTGTGTGTGTGTGTGTCTGTGTGTGTGTGTGTGTGTGTGTGTGTTGGGGAGGCTGTTATACTACTGCACACTCCTAGCCTAATGAGCAAAGCCTGCAACATTTGACTAGGGAGGACACTAGCCACCAGCGATAACTCAACTAGGTGGGTTGGGGGGGCACTAGACACCAGTGATACTTTAAAAAGGCACCGAATTACAAATAAAAAAAAATATATAAACAGCACTACTAGATACCAAGGACAGTAAAACTACAGTGCCTTAAAGGCAGTAAAAGGGATTCTGAGCCTGCACCCTCCCACAGAGGATATTAATCCTCTGCACTACCACTAAACACCAGGAATATCATAAATAAAAACATAAGAGTTTATAAAGGCAGGGTAAAATGTACCAAGCTCTGCATGCTTGCCATACTAAACCTCAGCATTAATATACTGTACTAACTGATAAGGCAGTGCAGTAGGGTTGTTTTTAAACATATATTCATGATCTGGGGCATTAGTCAGTGCTTGCAACAATTTGTGGTGCACAACAGATAGCAGCTGGGAAAGTCTGGCATACCTCCCAACCTCATAGCTCAAAAAAGTAAAAAAAAAAAAGCCAGAATTTGTGGAGGGCCAACTCCTGCAAATATGAAAAATTGCTAGTATAACAGTTTTTGTATTACCATGGATTTACTGAAGGAAATGAAATGAGAAACTGTAATGTCTTATATTAATGACTGACTAATTGTCCAATTTTTACAAGGACAAAAAAAAAAGAGACTGAGGACGTTTTCACAACACAAAGCCAGGTATGAAGTTTATATGTATGTTCGAACATGTGGGGTGGGGGGCGGGGGGCTGTGCTAACATGCTGCATCAGCCACAAGTGTTAACTACCGCATTAAAGTGCTGATCTGCACTCATGGAAGTTAATGGTGATTCAGAGACATGCAAATTAGCCCACAGTGAGGTCTTCCCTCATTGCAGTTAATGTGAGTCTTCGAATCACAAATCCTTGCATTGTGGAAACTGGGCATTTTCATTGCAACCCTTACTATGATCACTGGGGTTCTTTATAAATCCCTGGAATAGTCTGCATTACTGAAGGTAAGTGAGATACTATATCCATATATAAGCTGCACAAGTGACTCAGAGTTGAGCATTCTGTGGCTGCAGAAGGCAGTGTTACTTGTATGCCAGATACTGCCGTGATGAATGGTAACATGATAAATCAATCCTTATGAATAAGATTTCATGCGTGATTTTAGGAACAATCCCCCTGATAGCTGGCTTTATAAGTAGCTGTACTGCTGTGACAAGCAGGGCTAGTATCCATAACAAATACCCTAGTAACCTGACAGTACTAAGTACCGGGCTGCAGGATCAAGACCCACAAAGTACTTTTGATGCTATATACTATGTATTAAATGTAACTCACTGATAGCTAGTCTACTATCTGATACACTGCACCCCCCCACCACACACACACACACACACACACACACACACACACACACACACACACACACAGTGTCTGGGAATGATGGACAAGCACTGCCATTTTGGCTACTAGGGAAAAATAATACAAAGGCCTCCTAATGTAATAAGATTCAGAACTGTGAGCCCTGGAAATATGAAATGAGAAGGTCCATAAATAAGGACAGCAGTGAATATCAAACATCACTGTTCTCCTTTAAATTTATTTATTTTTTTGTATGGAGCAAGACCCCCTGCACCCTCCAATGTACAGGACAAGCCCACACTGCCTGAACTTGTGTATACCAGCTCTGAAATTATCACACATTGTCATGTCCAGGAGTATTCCCTTTTCACCAATCTGTGACTTATACATGTAACTTCGTATTCATTTTCACTCATTCATACTAACGAGTCTCAGAATATCAAGTGGTTGCTATGACAGACTCCATGTACAAATATTTGCCTGCACAGATGGCACTAAACAGCATACAGGAAGAATTGAGATGGCTGGTTATAGTCAGTGAAATGTGTACAGTATACACCATGATACAGCTATGCCTGGATGGCACAAAGGCATCTACAATCAAATAACTACCGCCAGGACACAAGTATACTGATTTTTTACTTGGTATGGTGTCACAACATGAAATGTCTATGAATGAATAGATGTAGATATCCAGTACCTATGCTGTAGCATGAAATTAAACATATTGGGACTTATACACACGGAGCATGTTGGATGCATCCATACATGACTCCCTTTGCAGTACCCACCATCTTTGGATTTATTGTCGTATACATTTCTGTGAATACATGTGCAAATATGTAGAAGGGCAGAATACTGGCAAGGGCAGAGATTTAGCTGACGTGAAGGGGTTACATAATCTAAGCAAACTGATGCTTAAGAACCAAAAAAAAAAAGTATTACATTTGCATCTGCAACACTACAACTGTTGTATGCTTAGGCTTCTAAGCATGTCCTGTGCTACATATCTGTATACGGACATGCAGGTGTTTTTGAGGATACAGGTATATGTGCGTGCGTAAGTCAGCACTAACAAGAACATATCTCATTAAACTTGTTGTAACAACAAGTTAACACTTAGTCACGTGTAGATGTGCATAGCAACCATCCAGAATGCCTTAATCTGACTGCCTGGTCAAAATTCTGAAACATCAGGTTAACATTCATAATTATTTGGCAAAATGAAATCATACTATTGTGATGCTCCCCACCAGCTCTAAAATCCTGTCAGCAAGTTAGTAGACCCAACAACTATGGTTTGACAACTATTTTGACTGCTGTCTCAATAGTACGCAAATGTGCAGTTTGAAAGTTCTTGACAGCAGTCAGAATAGCTGGCAAATACTATAATTTTATGGATCTTTTGGAAATTGTTGGCAAATATGTGCTTTGGGAGTTCATTTGTTAGCTACTGAAACAGCTGTCAAACAACAAAACTGTTAACCATTCATTTCAGCATTCTCAAGCAATATGTAAATAAATTTTTATGCAGTCTTCTGCTCCATTGCTATAAAATGCATTATAAAATGTCACAATTCTAGAACATCCTGTACCCCTAAGTTTCCAATACAAAGAAATGTGCCTAAAGCTGTCATTACCATACATTGTCATGGCTCAAGATCAGATCAAAAAGTACAACAGTCCCAATTGCTGCTTTTTAGAATAATTTATAAATAATGTGCATTACATGTCTTGTCCTGTTCGATTCTCAGCTAGAGTGTCTTCTGTGTGGAGACATGCGTGAATGGGCGTACCTTCATTGAAGGTTGTGTTTCAGAGCTGGCAACTCGGCATGTAAAAATCTGCTGCCAATCATTAGCAGACCGGAGTTCCGCTGTGGCGACCCCTAACCGGGAAAAGCCGAAAGACACAACAACAACATGTCTATTGCAAAAAGTGTAAAACAAGTCTTCACAGCCCCCACTTGGACCACCCCTCATGACAGAAGTATAATTCAGGTATTTAAAAATAGTATTTAATATAAAAAAAATAAGTACTGAGTTGTTAGAGCATGTGTTCCTTCTAAGTGTCACAGTGTGTCAAAAAAAGTACTATAATGGCAAATGTTGCTTGCTAGACTTACTTTAAAATACACATGTACTTGTGTGCATGTACACACACACACACACACACACACACACACACAAACACACACACACACACACACACAGCCTGACAGAGATACTTGCAGAAACAAACATACAGAAAAAGCCACACACAATTCAAAAATGCACATGTGTGTATGCACAGATATATAACAGAGTACACATTTGGTACTGGGTAGCAATTTCTAAAAGTATAGTATGTGAAAAATTCCACTTAATAAACATATAAAGTATCTTTTTAAGAAGAAACAAGAAGCAAGTAAAAATCTTTTAAAGTTAAAAAAAAAAAACATCAAAGGCCCTTTCAATACCCACCATATTGATTGAGCAGTGTGTGTGTTTGTGTGGATGTATGTGTGGACAAATGTTAGGGAACGTACACAATAGTCAGTATATAAAAGTACATTCCAGAAACAATTCAGAACTGTAGCTGGCTCATCTGTTGTCATGTACAGATCCTCAAACTGGAGCCATCCTCATGTCAAACTAATGAGCCAAGACAAAAAGAATGCTGTCCTCCCTCAAACTGCTTAGAACCACACGCCTCACCACACCAATTGCTTCAGCTAAGCTGTAAATGCAGTATCGACCTGGCTTTATAAAGCAATGCCACTCCCTTCTCATCATCCTAGTTGGAACTCAGACACAATTAAATAAAGCGTTTTCCTTGAATCACTTAATGTTGCAAATTGTTAACCGCGTGTGGTTTTCTAAAGCTCTTGATTCTTTTTAAAATTGTTTTCACTTGATGCAGTCTGTACATTTTGCATTTAACTGGTCGTTCATGCATGTGTATCTCTGTCTGCAAAGCTGCATGCAACTGCCCAGTGAATCCCCTTTGACGCTGGTTAATTCATCATTTGATTTCCTAAACATCATATTCTGCACGTGACCAAAACACTGAGATACAATTCTTAACATATACTGCATCACTCATACTCACAGAATGGTACAAGTAAAGGTGTATAAACAGCAAGGCAGAGAAAACTTGTTCCATTAGATTATTATTTGTGGAAACTGAAAGTTATAATTTAGTAAAAAAAAAAAAAACTAGAATAAAGTTAAAAGTAGCTAGGAATGCAAACTGTAACAAAAACCTGCATTCCACTAACTGTGAATAATAGAAAATAGTTTGCTTACTAATCACAGAACTCTTACTTTCCATCTCCAGCTGCAATCCATGTGCTCTCATGGCTTTTAAACTATTTTAATAGGGCTGGCTATTTATTAACTGTACTGTCTTCAAAGCTAACCACACCCCAGTGTGTTTCAGATTTAATACAAACCATCAGTAGGGCCTGACATGACTATTAGAACCCAGGAGCTTTAACATATCTGTTGTGGAAAATGTTTAAACAACACAAACATTTCATCTTTTTCTTGACTGTGGTTTGAATGGAAACCCTTCTGTTTGTACAGATTTGGCAACAAATCACAGCTAAACTATTACTTTGTTGTATCACATGAACTGCTTCATACTGTGTTATGTGCATCATATAAATAACCATGGGTTATGCTATCACCTGGACTATTATTACTCTTCAAATCCTGCTATGTAATTTCACCTTACGTGCACCTCAACTTTCACTGTGTTTGTTGCCAGACCGGACAAAGAAGCGCAGGTTTCACTGTAGAAAATAACAATAATCCTTCGCTATATTCAGCCTAGGAAGACACACAAAGACATGGGGCCAGACAGAAAACAATTTCAGGAAAGCCCACATAACGCCTGTTGTTGAAATATCTAGAATCAGTGCTTCACTCAAAGACCTTCAGAATGACTGACTGTTTCACCATGCTTCACTGACCTGCAATGTGACTCTGTGAAGCAGTCCCCTTAGTTAGGAAGCTATTACTTGCAGTAAGATGTCTCTGAATTTGCATCCCAAGCTTGATATCTCCATTAAGCAGTTCATGAGCAGCACAAGCTTGTTTTTTTTTTTTTAATTGTGAGTGCAGGTATGTTACACGCATCATGTTTGTGCCTGTTGCAGAAATCATGCATAGCACTTCAGCAGGCTTGATCTGGTAAGGTAAAATTTGAAACAAAAGCTGAGACTTTTCTGATAGGCACAGACTCATTAGGGATCTGAGAGTACAAATCTGTTTATACTCCACAAATACATTTCTGGATTTTAATGCATCATATTTATTTCCTTTTGCTTAGCCCTACCATCTTGTGCGTATACAACAATTTCTAATCTGAATCGTTTGATGACTTTCCCATTACATGATCATGGTGTTAGCCATAAGAACGTCATTCAGGTGAAAGTGGAGTAAAAAGTACACCTCATGAAGGAAGGCAGGAATGTCTGCCAAATGTTTAAATAACATATAAGATACCCTGTGACCAAGCATGGTTTCTACTGCTTCCATTAAAGTGACTATAAGATGGCGTACCTCTGATGAATGCGTGTAGAGTTTCAAAACAGAAACATTTAAATCATGCTGTGTGACAGCAGTATATCAGCCCATCCAAAGCACATTATTTTCAGTTCATTTCTGCAAAGCAGCACCTTTTCCAACATCATGAAACAGTTTCATCAAAGAAATAGAGAAAGGAACGGCAGTAAAAGTGCAGTACTTAGATTATTCTAACTGATCCACATAATGTATGAACCACCTATAACTATGGAATAATGACATTTTTCATTCAACTGCCAAACTGCATAACCCCAGTTATCCACTCCATTCCTAAACAATTCCAAATGCTTAAACTAGAGGCAGTTCAGCATCTTCAGCTGTGAGCGACACAGGGTTCCACATCTGCAGTGCACTGTGAGCGGCACAGGGTTCCGCATCTGCAGTGCGCTGTGAGCGGCACAGGGTTCTGCATCTGCAGTGCCCTTATTGTAGGATGTATCTTACTGAACCACCCACCCATCATGTTAACACTCATGCAGACTGTGACTGTCTTAGATGATGCAGTTCATCGTATCAGCTGTTTTTAGAAATACGCCCCATTCTTCTTGTGCTAAAGTTATGCATTTGCTTCCTTGCTTTAAACACATTTCTCATCCCCTTGTATCATTGTCACAGACCCAGTTTTTTGGTATATTACGCATATTTTATTTTTGATTTGAAAATATTGAAAAGGCTTAATTGCTTCTCAAAAATGCAATTTGACATGTTTTTCTAAATGTAGTAAATCATTCTACCATGTAACTTAAATTGTTTTAATGCACTTCTTAAGGGCATTTCTATCTCCCGAGCCTTATCCTTGGTATGTTCCTGAGATATACACTGAAACCTGTTTATCTGTTCTCACACATGAATTATTACTCCTGTGTATGACGTATTTGGCTGCATGTAACTGTTACGCTAAATGGGCAAAACTGTGAAAGGACTTGAGTACATTTGCAATCTAACAAATGCAGGTTCCCTTCACTCATGGCAATCATAATATAGTTTGTACCTCTTAATGATACTGAATCTTATTTCTTCATAGGGTCATACCTGGCTAATGACCATCAGGATCTTTTATAAGCCTAGCCGGGCAGCCCAACCCAGTTTTCTCCCCATGTTCCTTGTATGGACATTTGGTGTTATTTACTTTGCTTATCTGGTATGTCCAACTGAGCAAGGGCCATCACCATATACAGTAGGAATCTAAAAAGAAACACTAAACATTTACACAGCAAATAATAATAAAAAAACTTGCAAGGCCATAACTTAATATCAGCACTTGTCATATAAATTAAACATACATAAAACAGTGACAATACTTAAAAATATAATAAAGAGCAAAAATTTGTGCTGCAAATGCCTTGTTTTGTTTGTTCTAATAGATCATAACACGATCTCTCAGATTGCCAGTGACACATTATATTACGGGTTTATTATGTATTTCCCATCTCTGTTGGGCTGAGATTAAAACTTGCACTGCTGGGTGGATCTCTTCCCTACTACGACATGGCCCACTGCCACAATTCTTGACTGTATTGACAGGCAGGTCTAGTGGAAATAGGGCTGCACAGTAGGTTGAAGTTGAAGCTGGCACTGACGTAAGGATGGCAGCATGAAAAAGAGCAACAGCAGCTAAACCTACTGAAACGTGGCCCGATCCACGCCTGACCAATCTGTTACCCGAAAAGAAATAATTAAAGGAGGACTCTTAGATGAATTTTTGAATGCAGGAAAAAAGGGAACTTAGCCTATGTCCCCAGTACACAATACAACAATTCCACATGATGGCAACTGCTAGCAGTGAGACAAAAATGACCAGCACTTCAGTGTGTCCATTGTGCTAGTCTCTTTAAAAAATGGATTTTAATCAGAAAAATTGAAACCCTTACCTGTTAGCATTTTCCAGTGTCTCTAACTTCTTCCACAACTCGTTGTTCTCTGATGTGTAAGATTCCACTCTGTGAAGAACGAAAATAGATAGGAAAGGAATATTGAATCGGATGCTGTTACCTGTGTTTTAGTAATGTAAATCTGAAAACAGAAAGAGAAAGGACTTACTTTTTCTCCAGACAGTCCACGTACTCCTTCTTCTTTCTCCGACTCTCCTGAGCTGAAATCTGCATGGAAACAATGCAAGGAAGAAAAACACAGCATTTAGTAGCTTCAGCCAGAGTGCCTGCTTGCATATTCGCTAATGGCACTTTCCAAGTGGCTAGAAATCAAACTTGCAAGTTAAATGCCAAAGACAGCATCTCTTACCAATGAGCAAAAATGTGAAGCCCCTGTAAATGTGTTCTTAAAATGAATGACTTCTGATTTTAAATAGTTACAGATGTTTTCCTTTTTTCCTTTTTTTTTCATTTCACTTCTTACTGCCACCTTATCTGGAGTGCCTCCCATAATTTTTACTACCAAACCCTCCCATTTGTTCAAACCCCTATTACTGAGTATCTGTGTGACTCCGTGTTGCCCTCCTATAGCCACCCTTTATGCCAAACACAAAAGAATTAAGACTGACATGGAACCTGAGATCAGGAAAGTTTCAGAGATTACCTGCATTAGCCTATTTTCCCTTGTGCTCTGCACTAAATATTCTCCCGTTCTTGGCAAAGTTAAAAATGGGTGAGCTGTAAACCATTGATTTCAAATGCCTTGCTGTTTCACTGTGGAAAGGATTGCTTGTACTGCTTTCTCTTTGCATGCTGTTTTTTTTTGTGTATGTGTGCATGTGTGTGTGTGGTTGTTTTTTTTTTTCTCCATGGTGGGTGCCGGGGGCTTGCCCCATGCAGAAATACTTTGTTTAGATGATTTAACAAGCTGTAGCTTTGGGCGGTTTTCTTCATCTAACCAAAGCTGCAGCCACTTTCAACAGCAAGAAAGAGTAAAAGCATCATAAAAGCTTGGATGAAACATTACACTATGTACTGTGCAGTTGTACACTTTCCATTTAAATCTGGCTTAATACTGGGAAACAGTGGGCTTAGATGTAATCTGGTACTATATGCATCTGCTCTGACACTTTTTTTTTTTTTTAATCTTTTCTTGAAATTCACTTCTTAGGGACAAAAAAGTAAAATTTGGGTTATAGTATATTTTTGGACCAGTGTGAGAAAACCTTTATTGGGAAAATGCATTCATCTCTCATGAAGCTTTTTTTTCTCTGTTGTACCATATTCGTTTTGATTGGGTCCTTCATGAATTTTGCTGAATGATTTTTACTTTCTATCACTACCTCATCAAGCCTTAAAAGGACATACACAACTTGTTGCATTTCTGGCCATGAGTCTCTTCATCCCATCAGCCCTAATAGCATATTTTCTTTTAAAATTTTCAACTAAACTACTCAGTTTCAAGGAAGTAATCAAATTCGGTAATTTACTAAATATTTCTGCTGTCTACCCTTTAAAGACTATGTGGGTGTTGTACCCTACTCTAAAGCATGCACACCATCTGTTGTGGAGGAGGAGGGCATTGTATTTTGTAGAGTATTATAAACTTGAATTTCCTGTGCAGCAAGGGGCATTGATTACTGAAGGAAAGGAAACCATGGAACATAAAAACCCCAGTACACTTTTCAGGAGCAGACCTGTCCTTACGTCATGTAGGTAATGTTAATTTGTTATGCTGCTTTAATGGTAAGCAGTTGTGAAAGTCTATTTTTACCAGTAGTCACTAGGCCTTAACAGTACAAAAAAATGCATTAGGATTTAAATACAAAGGAAGTTATCTGTGGTACTTGATAGACTGTTGCCAAAGAATATGGAGCAGTGTGTGTGTGTGGATATATATAAAATATAATAAATATATATATTTATGTATGTATGTGTGTGTGTGTGTATATATATATATATATATATATATATATATATATATATATATATATATATATACATACATATATATATATATATATATATATATATATATATGTATATGTATGTATGTATGTATATGGGTCTACGTTACATTACCAAAAGTTCAAATCAGCGAGTTGACAACATTGAAATTGCATAAAACCAAACGTTTACTTTCCCAAAGTTTAAAATATCAAAACAGCAGCTACTTCAACAAAAAACACACCTTCTTTTACATTTTTGCAGGGGGGCAAGCCCCCCTCCACCTCCCACACCACCTGCAAATTATATATACCAACTCAGAGATCATACTACAATGAGGAATGGGATATATTTTGCAGTTCTGACTGTACTGCAATCTGAATTCAGAAGCTTCGAGAGCTGTGGAACATTAGCAGTCGCTGTTTTGATATTTTAAACTTTGGGAAAGTAAACATTTGGTTCACTGGATTGATTTTTGCTGATTTGAACTTTCAGTAATGTAACACAGACCCGTGTGTGTGGGGTATATATATATATATATATATATATATATATATATATATATATATATATATATAGGGTCTGTATTACATCAACCTAAAGGTCGACCTTTAGAGATCGAACATTTAAATGTTCGAAGATGTTAAACAAAAAAAAAAGTAAAACCAAAGGGTGTAAAGCAGGGGGGCAAGCCCCCCTGCATCCCCTGCTACTTAAATATACCAACTCTGAAATCGCACATCAGTGCACTACAGTGCGGAAATGGAAAATTTCCTCTTTCCTACACTGTGGAGCGATCTTGGAGTTGTATATTTAAGTGGGGGGGGGTGTGGGGGGCACAGGGGGCTTACACCCTTTGGTTTTTGGTTTAGTCGCTTCGTTTTTTTTTTTTTTTTTTTAATTTTTAAACATTTTCGAACGATTAAATGTTAGAATCTGTAAAGGTCGACCTTTACAGATTCGAACATTTAATTGTTTGTTGATCTAATATAGACCCTATATATATATATATATATATATATATATATATATATATATATATATATATTGTGTGTGTAGGATTCTATTATGTATGACTGAACATACTTAATGTTGAACTGCCAACATTGACAAAATAAATGTGAGCATACATAATATTGAACAAATTAAATATGAAGCTAAAAAGACTGAAAAAGAAAACTATTTCCTTGCCTGATCAAAATATTAACTCCCACCAACCTAAAATAACACTAGTCTAATCTTTGTCTGAATACTGGCAGTTTTATGTGAAGGATTTAATTTAAGGTAAGGTGTATGGTTAGGGTTCGCACCCATTACTAAGCTGGGGGGTAGAGTGGGGTATACATTAGTTTATCCTAACAGTGGACTTCAGATGATGGCTGCGACAAGACACATATCTGCTACCCTTTGTAGAAATTTTTGAATTATCTACAGTTTTGCCATCAAAAGATTCTTTATATCTTTGGTGTGTCATGAAAATTATTAAAGTACCTCTCCACTTGAAATTCTTATCTCTATAAAGCAGGCTTGTACTAGGTGCCAAATTCCAAAAGACTTGGTCTGGTGACAAATGGGGCATGAGCAAGTCTTTTGAATTCTAGTCACATGTATAGGACTGCTTTATAGAAATTTAATTTCACCAGAATAAATCACTTACAATGAGAACAAGTCTTTTGGAATCAGAGTTGGCTTACACTGGAGTCTAGCCCATGAATTTCAACCATATACAATGATGAAAAAGGATTCCTCATACTGTTGCATGGATAAATCCAAATAAAGACCACAAAAATGTCCATCTCTCAAAAAACATATTCACTATTCATGTTCTAAATTTAATTAGCAAGCCCTTAACGATACAGAAAAAAATGAAGCAGATCAGAAATTCAACTTTGCATCATCATTATGTAATAATAAAACTAAAACCTATGGTAAAAGTCAGCTGAGAGATGCACATAGCCAGCCTTAGGCATAGGCCAACTAGGCGGCTGCCTAGGGCGCTACACTATCAGGGGCGCTTTCCAGTATTTATTTGGTTTAAGTAGACCAGGATGGGGGCACCAGGTATTGTGGGGGGGCACCATGGAGCCCTTTTGCCTAGGGCACCAGTTGACCTAAGGCCACTCCTGCAGATACACATGCATCTCTTAGCAGTATTGGATAACCACTCCCTTGTGAGCACAGAAAAGACTGTTGAAGAACCCTTAGTTGTGTAAGACCCCAACCTTTCCACTGAATAAAAGCAGGTTATCTAATGAAGGATCTAAAGAATTACAGCGCTCAACTGTTGAATTTACAAGCTGTGAAATAGCTTGCAACATATAACATTGTCCTCTAATAGCCCTCTCTTCTAAACTTTGTGCATTCTGAGGAAGTCCTGTAAATACTCAGGTCTCGCACCACCAAAAGCAGTTCAATTTGTAAAATCAGTATAACCATTCCATTCTAGAACCCCAGTCTATATGTAATGAATACAATTACTCAAGTAGCTAAGGGCAGATGAGAAGTTTGTGAATTAACATTACACAGAAGGGTATACGTCCCTTTCATAGGACCATCTTTCATGTTCCATTTACTACTGATTTGAGTGGTATATGAATGAGAAACAGCAGCTCTTGAGCTCTCTTCAGGTGTAAGATAGTGCCACTGTATTTTGTGTAAAGCAGCATTTTAGCAAATCAGAGAACATTCAAGTGATGTACAGGTTTATCTTCCTAGTGTTGGATATTGTCCACACCTTGACATGTCAAAAAACAGGAAAGACTGGTCATTTTTTTACAATTAAACAACCATAAAGAATGAATAAAGTACTTACTTTATTTTTAATTTTCCTTCTCACTCGCTTTAAGGCCTTCTCCTCAGCCTTGGTTAAGGGCAGTTTGGTGGGGATTGGGTAACCCTCAGCAATCAAGGTACGCTTTTCTTCTTCTGTTAATATTAGAGGCCCAGAAGTTCCTTGAAGTTTCTGGAAGAAATGTAAATAAAAAACAGAAATGAATCAATGTTAACCTGTGTTATAGAAAAGACAGTTTAGCCATGCCAGTTATGGTTTTGCCTGTTGGATGAGGTGGCATTTAATAGGATCAGGACAGGAGAATTCCAGAAGGTTCTGTCAGCCAGAATAGTATGCCAATAGCTAACTTTGCAGTAGCTAACCATGCTGTCATATCCTTTTGTTGCCCTGAAAAACAGTGGAAGTTACAGCTTGACACTGAAATGCATCATTCCTGTGGTGCTTTTAGAGCTCTGGCTTATGACGCAAAGAAGCATATCACAACTTCTTTAAAGCACTGCTAATGTTCCCTCTTAATCCATATACATAGACAATAAATGACATCATAGTTGCAGTCAGCCTCCCCAAAACAATCAAACATTCCACTGCACTTGTACATAATTGTGATCAAAAGATTGACTTTGGGGATGTCATCTTTATTAAACCCCTCGTAACTACTGTAGACCTTGCCTTGGTGGTCCATACCTATACATCTCAGTTACTTACTGGGGGTATCTCATTACCAGCATATTATGCACATCCTGCATGAGCAGCAGTGTTACCTCTTCCTCAGTGGATCACCTAGACATGCTCTGCTTCTCCCTCTCCCTTTCTTGACTTTTATCCCTCCAGTTCTGTGATTTGCCCAAGTATTAAGCACTTTACCCCCTGCGTTCAGCCACCCAGAGATTTCTAGGATTTTCAGAAGTGCAGCTTATGTAGATATGTGTTTGTGTATCTATGATGTATGTCTCACTTTTTTGCAACCTAGAAACACTACAATAAAAGATCCCTTTCCCTCCGTTTTGGCTTACTGACACTGGAGTTTGTTTTGGACTGATAGTTTCAGGATTCCCTATGGATATGCAGTTGTGATTTTTGTGCAAATGTTGCACTACTCAGCCAGTTTATGCATCGTTCAGCTATCTGCTTGTGTGACAAATAACTAATTTAATAGCCTCAGAGAGCATATCGCTCAGAATATTGTGGTTGTCTCTACCAATTATAATGTAAAGCAATGTAGCAATGGCATATGGGATTGCACAAGCACTAACATATACCACAGCCAAGGTACTACACTACCCATTAAGCCCCACAGTGCAGGCAGTGTTGCAGGGTGTGGAAAGTACAAGAAAGTTTTCTAATCCTGAATCAGTGAGAGTATAACACCTGCTGTACATGTACCGATAAGAGACGAGCCATGAGATCCGAATGCAGTGAGGGTACAATACCCATTCTACATGAACCGATGAGAGACAAGGCATGGAATCTGAATGCAGTGAGGGTACAACACCCATTGTACATGTACTGATAAGAGAAGAGGGATGGAATCTGAATGCAGTTAGGGTACAACACCCATTGTACATGTACTGATAAGAGAAGAGGGATGGAATCTGAATGCAGTTAGGGTACAACACCCATTGTACATGTACTGATAAGAGAAGAGGCATGGGATCTGAATGCAGTTAGGGTACAACACCCATTGTACATGTACTGATAAGAGAAGAGGGATGGAATCTGAATGCAGTGAGGGTACAACACCCTTTGTACAAGAGGCATGGAATCTGAATGCAGTGAGGGTACAACACCCATTGTACATGTACTGATAAGAGATGAGGCATGGGATCTGAATGCAGTGAGGGTACAACACCCATTGTACATGTACTGATAAGAGATGAGGCATGGGATCTGAATGCAGTGAGGGTACAACACCCATTGTACATGTACTGATAAGAGATGAGGCATGGGATCTGAATGCAGTGAGGGTACAACACCCTTTGTACAAGAGGCATGGAATCTGAATGCAGTGAGGGTACAATGACCATTGTACATTTACCAAAAAGAGACCAGGCATGGCAAGTCTGAATTGCGGGTTAGTCTAAGGTCACTGTCAAATTAGTAAAGCAAAAGACAGAACTCACTGCCCAGGATAAGAAGTACTTTTATATCGCTGTCTGCGTTCCCAAAAATCAATGATCACTTAATGATCAATAAGATCAATAATGTGATGATACATGCAGGAAAGACAAAATATCCAGAAGTGGTCTGTGTCATCTAGCATGTGGAACAAATGGAGCGACACTCACATAGTTTGTACATACCCTACTTTAACTGTGGCATGTACTCCACAGAAGCTGGAAAGAGCCTACCCTAAGTACATTAGAAGTCCTAACGAATATGCTAAATTGAGCACTGCAAAGGCAGTATACTTATTTTCTAAAGGGCAAGTCAAAGGATGAAGTGCATGTTTTATATTTTCAAATAAGAATTGCATACCGTTTTACAAATGAATACTGAATTGAAAGGATGCTGTTAAGAAATTATACTTGATTTCAGTCTTAGAATGGAAATTTTATTTAATTTTAGTATAAAGAATATAAATGTTTGCTCCCACAAGAAACTGTCACACTATTCTGAGACTTGCACTTATGAATCCGTGAATATAAGATGGTTGCCTCTCAAAACTTTTCTTCACCAAGAGAGATGTGAACTCACAGAATACATGGTGTCCCCAGACATTCTTGAATGTAAACATGACAAAGCTGTAAACTGTGGAATACACACCCTCACATTGTATCTTGTACATCGATGTGTGCCACTGACAGTCGATGCTGCCACAAGTCCCTGTTGGTGAACACACACTTACTGAAAGCATTCTTGGGACTTGTCAGTTTTCTCTATGCAGGTGCAGGCATACTGTTAGTATAAATATATGTGAATTCTCACATAAACAAACAAAAAATATCTGCAAGGATTGAAACATAAGACACTGTTTTATGGGGGAGGGGCTGCTGTTTATATATACCAACTGTCAGGTCGCACATCAGTGGGGAAAGGGCAAATTCCCAGTCCTCGCTGTATCTCAAGCTCTCAAACACAGTGGCCAGCGTTAAAAATACTTGTGTATAAAATAAATAAGGGTCTGCAAACAGGGGCTTACCCTCCATCACATAATGCTTTTGTTATTTGCTTCCAGCTGATGACTTGAGCAATTGATTTCATCAGTGGTGGTGCAGTTGGGACAGAACATAGTAAAACCAAATGGATTATAGGTTTGGGAGGAATGGAGGTAATTCAAGGAGGGATTCAAGATTGCATGAGACCAACAAAGAGGTGCTGAGCAAAGATGGAGGTTGAAGCCAGGGAATCCACTGAAAGCACTTAAAGTCCCTAATAGATCCACTTCTTACATGAAACAGATGAGTGAAAGGCAATCTTACCAAAGGAAAAAAAAGTGTGTTGAAAGCAGAAAAAGTTGTTTGAAGAAACGCCTTATGGAGGTAACTGCATCCAAAGGAACTGTGCACCAAATATGGTCACCTGGCTTTGATAGTGACTGCTCTGATCTTCCTTATTTGACTAGCAACCAAGCATTTAACTTTTCTGTACTCTCTGGTCAGGTTACCAGAAATAACTTAGTCATTTTGTACCATTTCTGGTTCAGTGACTATATCATTACACTGAGTGCAAGACTTCAAGACAGACTAATTGGAACCATAACAATGGTGAGGGTCTAACGGTGTGCAGGGAAAAGTCAGGAAATGTCATGTATCCTGTTTTCTATTGCAGTTGAAACTTTATAAATCAGAAATATTCCAAGTCCAAGTTTATCTGCTAAATGCATGTAGTCATGCATAAGAAGCTCACATTCAACAATAATAAACAATACAGTGCAAACAGGTACTGGAGTTGCCACATACTCTGCAATACAAAATGCCACCAAATCTGCCAACTGCTATCTGACAAGCTATTTTTCTTTACTATGAATTTTGTTTCTAAAGTTTCCCTAATATGACAAATTTCTTTCAAATGTCATTTTCCCCTTTTTGTCACCTGTATTTTAATGCATTTCACAAACAAAATAAACTGCCTTTTCCCAGGAAACAGATGAAACATATCTAAGTAAATACAATGTTATAGCATGTGGTTATTAATAGTTGTGTAACCTCTGCACTTGCTCAGTCACATCAGTATAAAGCACTCTACCTTTGGCCTTGTAGTCTACAAACTTGACAGTGCAGTCATTTTAATGTGCTGAAGGGATTTTCGGCTGATTTGGTACAGGGCATGACAATGACACTGAAGGTACACATATTCTGAAATCTTCCCTTTAACATCAAATAACAGTTTAAGCAAAAAATAGCTGATGAATGACACAAAATTCAAAACTCTCTAGGTTAATGGTGTTTCTTCCTTTTTTTATGCATCTTTCAGACTGAGAAAAACACTTGCACATTTCTTCAGCAGACCACTGACAGGTTGGATCTTGTTTGTGGCAAATTTTATTTAATTTTTCCCTTTTTAAACATGACGTTTGAGTGCAACACACACATCTGCTAGGATAAACTGCTGCTTATCAGCCTTGCAGTTGCCTGAATGACTCTAATAACGTATGACATGAAGTACGATCAGTTTTATCTAATGCATTTTAGGGTCAGTGTGGCACACAAACTGTGCAATGTGACAGTGAATCATCTGGCCTCTGCTGCATTCAAATTTAGCAGAAGTCTGACATATGCATCAGTGCTGACTAGTAGGAAGCAAAGGGTTTGGTGCAGCATTTCAACTACTGTCCCTGCAGAATGCCAAACTTTAGTAGTGTGTGTGTGTGTGTGTGTGTGTGTGTGTGTGTGTGTGTGTGTGTGTGAGAGAGAGAGAGTGAGAATGTGAGTGAAGAGAACATTGCCAAATGTACAACAGCAGTAAACCAGACACATAGCATCACTAAATGTATGCTACACAATCACAATGGAGACAAGAACACAGTTGCTTTGTTTGGAGGCACTGATGTCTTCAGTGGACTAGGTCTGTATGGTGGATTTACATTATACTTAAATTCTGTTCTGTACTCTTTACAGAAAGACTACAATGTTATCACTATTGGTAACAAGGAGCTTTTCAACAAACTGTTCAAAAAGAAAAAAAAAAAACAGTTCAGCTGCTCCTTCCTACAGCATAAACTGGTTCACTAGTTAAGTTTTTGAGATTTTCATACTTGCAATACATAAGATTACCATGAGAGGATGGTATGGTATTGTACTGCAAACCATTTCCTTATGAGCCCCAGTAATGCATGTACTTTGTCTCCAAAACAGACTTCTGTGCATGCACGTGTGAAAACACACACACCATAAAAATATTGACTGTCACCATAGGTGTTACCATTACAGATACTTGAGAGGTTATTTTAAAGACTTGCCAAACACAGTGACATCATAATGCTGTTCAGAGTACCCCAAAGGATAAATTCTTGTGTCAGGTGAGGAATGCACCGAATGCAGATCTGTCTTGCTTACAAGGAGACATTCTTTTTTGCCTTGCAAGATGTAAATTACTTACAAGTACATTTTCCTTCTTTCTACTGTTATGCTAATTCTGGTGTGCTGTCCCAGTTATTCAGAGCTCTTGTCAAATATTTTATTCATCTGTTTTCTGTCAGTTAAGGATTTCCATAGCATCTCAATGTAAATATAAACACAAAAAGTGTCGTCATACTCTGTATCCTACAGACTGCTAAGAGGAGGCCTGTGTCTGGCATTACAAGGCATCCTCCGACCCATGGATTTACTGCACATCAGCAACTCAAATGGCTTCATAAATACTTTGTCTAGGGATCCAAACCTCCTCCACAACATCATCAGAATGGTTTAGATGGACAGATATATTTTGCAGAAGATACTGCTGCTATGGAACAGACTCCCCATCAACATAAAACAAGGTTCATCCCTTTACATTTTCAAGTGCATCTTAGAACTATGGATGAGAAACTGGAAATTTATTGCAGGACTGCCCCCTGTACTAATGGACAGATGCAGCTCCTAAATGCTTTATCCCATTCATTTGTCCCCTCAAGTCATCTATGGCATGATTCCCAGTTATTCTCTTTAGGGTTAATATACAATTCTTGACCAAGGAATGGGAAAGGCCAATATACAACCAAATGGGATAGGTTATTTTAGGCAAAAAAGGGAAACTGGCTATGCTTATTAATTACCTATGAACATGGAAAAGTCAGTATGAAGTCACTGACTAGACTACAGAGCATTAATACCCTAACAGAATGTGTTCATCGTGTTGTCATTTCAGTGGTAGAGAACAGCAAGTGTCACTAGGAAAAAATTAGGATACACACAATGCATCCCAGGCAGTAAATGACTGTGTCCTTATATTCCATTAAACTCGTACGCCACTAACACATTGGTGTGAAGGAATATTATTACCTCAACAGGCAAAGAATTGCTGGTGTTTATTGTTACATCCACCTCAAGACATGCATCTGTAGATATGATATGGATAAGGATGGAACAGCAAAACCCTCTCATTTCCTTCTTGAGAGGAACAAACTTAAGGTACTATATGGGTACAGGAACACTGCTACTTGGAAACCGAGAAACCTAAAGAGAGAGGCGCCACTGTTTTTTTTAAGAAATCCATTTGTGAGCTAAAACACTTTTTTGTTAACTAGACTTACATGTGCTGCTGTCAGGAGAGGTGACGATGAGATGGCTGTGGATGAGCGAGCCTGAGGTCGTACTGGGCTGGAAGGAGGCAAGGATCGTGGACTCTGTGACCCATCGCTGTCACTGCCATGACTACTAGGTGGTGTTGGAGGCAGTTGTACTGCATCATCTACTAAGAAAAATGATAGATTAAAATAAATAAAGGAAGTCATCTGGCTATATATTTAAAATTCATGGCGTCCTAACATCTCTTTGATTTAGAACTCTTTACAAATGAAAATCCTCAAAACAATGAGTTTAATTCTGTATTTTTCTCTCAAGTTAAAAAGAAAACAAAAACTCTGACATACACACACACACACACACACACACACACACACACACACACACACACACACACACACACACACACACACACAGTTTTATGTTTATATTCAAGCTTTAATCATGTTATAAAACAGTACAAACCATTCAAATATCTGCAGTTTGGCAGATTAAAAGAAAATCTTATTGGAGAAGAATCATGTGACCCACATCATCTGCCTATGTCTTTCTTAAAGGGCAAGCAAGCATTGTATAAACAGTTGTATGCTTATATCTCAGGCATTGTTAAATTCTTTCAATGTTATAGTTCTCGTATGCTTATATCTCAGGCATTGTTAAATTCTTTCAGTGTTATAGTTCTCAGTCATTTGCTTTATGAGTTAGGGAAAGAAGCCAAATTCAGAAAAAAATGCCCCCAATAGCAACCCCTCTTTAAAACCTGATACTTTTTCTTTATAAAGCTGATTGTTTGCTTGTCCTGTATTGTGACTGCTCTGTTTGGTCACATAATTCCCACATTTCAAAAGAGATAGCAATATTCTAAACCAAAATGCATGATGTTCATGAAAAGCAGCAAGATTTGAGAGTTACATAAAGTTTCTGTTTCTACAATCTCTCTGAATGGTTTGTTTCAGTTTAACACCCTTTCAGAGCATTAAAACGTTTGTGCTTTTCCTGATACTATACTTTCGTTTTTTTTCTTTGAGAGCTGGTACCTAACTAGACGCTTTGGATTTCCTTTATGTTCTTAAAAACTTCTGGTATGCTTCCCAAGTAATTTTCTTCAAAACTGTACAAACTTTAGGTTTTCCAATTTCTATAAAGTTCCTATTGCTTAGTGTGCACTACATGGGTTTTCCTCCTCAGAGCCATTCTGTTCTTGTTCTGTAGCATCTAACTGAAGACGTCTTAAGGACAGTACACAGTCTACCTGATGTCTACCCAGCCGATGGGTGTAACAGGATAATATACTGATTTCCTTAAGTCCATTCTAGTTTAAAAGAGTTTCAAGTCCTATAGTCCGCTAAGCAAGGCAATGGCCTAATGTAAACAAGCAGGTAGATTTTGCAGAAAATTGATTTTTGTAAATATGTTTATATACTGGCATGAAAAAAATTCTAAGAATTATAACGGCAACATGATGTCCTGTGGTCACACAACAACTAAATAAATGTAGGATCGATCGTGTAGATTTCATTAAGTTTCTATAAAGCTCTCTTTAGGGACATTTTACTTGCATAAATAAGACATACAAGTCATGCATCATTGCATTTTAATATACTTCTTTGCATCATAAGTATACTCCACTTCTGTTTTGTCATATCATTAAGGCATGAATTTGTGCACAGTACTGGTACCCTTTAAGCAAATAAGTCCGCATTATAGTTGCCACTGGCCACTGCTCAGAAATAAAAGTGAATTAGTGGACAACCAGACCAGGAGGGAAGAAGTGTGCCCAAATGATACCCGTCTTTCATTTGGTGGGACAGAAAAACTGACTTGCTTAGATTCCAGTCACACAAGCAGTGGCAAACAAAGGTTAATTTTTCACAGGTGGGATACCTTATGGGGAACATACCACAGCAAAGTGAAGTGTAAAATTGTCTGCTAATATTAATACTCATCCAAGTATTTGGGCACATAAAAAAGGCAGGACTTGAAGTGAACATAGTACAGGAATTCTAAGTGATACCCCCTTCAGCTGGATCTGTCTACTTCACCATCAAGTAAGTGGTCATGTTCTTTCTATCCATCTATTTTAGAAGCTTGATGTTTCAAAACATCAAACTTCATATGTTCGAGACCATAAGACTGAAGTTTTGAAACTTTCAATGGTTTAAATGGAGATTGCTGTACACAGCGGATCATGAAATTTACTGTTCTCTTCACTGTAGTGTGATCTCTGAGTTGGTATATTTAATTAGCAGGGGATTTTGGGGGTGCAGTGTTCTTGCTCCCCTGCATAAACGTAAAAAAATATACATTTTTTTATTTTATTGAAGTTTCGAACTTTCAAAACTTCAATGCTAGTGGTCTTGACCATATGAAGTCCAATGTTTTAAAACTTCGAGCTACCAAGGAAGATCCCCTTTCTATATTATCATAAATAACTACTTGTGAATAACGGTAGAGTGTTTACTAGGCAAAGAAATGCCATTTCAAGATAAGATGCAGGCTGAGTGCTGGGTGATTTAATGATGTCAGTACTGTATGCGACTTGGAAATGTTACAGCTATATATGGCAGATAATAAGCACTGGCAGAACTTAAACGTGTTCATCAAAATTCTTGGCACCTGGCATTGAAGAGAGGACTAGTAATTATTTTACTGTTTCATTAAGTTTCCATCAACTCTCTGGTTTGCACATCAAAGAGCTGTAGCTGGACAAGCCATCCTAAATCAGGCTAACAAGTTTTTTCAGGGAAATGACAGCTCAGGTTACTAGAGGTGGAGGCATTCAAACACTTTACTGACTTATTTAACTGAAGGCACATGTTTGGCTAGGGATGACTTTTAGGTGCTTCATTTTAAAGCTTGATAAAATTCTACAAAACTGTTTCTACTGTGGGAGAAAATTCTTCCTGTTATATTTTGCCAGTCTGGGAGTCCCATCAGTGATACTATAGGGAATTTCATATAGTCTGGGAATAAAAAAATAAGGAAAGAAGTAAACAGAAATATAGCGCTAATATAAATAATAATAGTGTATAGATTACCAGCATACCCATTTCCCCAGTGTTTTCAACAAACTTCCAGACTGAACAAATAAGACAGTAGTCTTCTGTCTTTTAAAATTGTACTTACCCTGTTTCTCATACCAGATAAACACATTAAATTTTGTGGAAAATAAAGGAAATGTGAATAAAAAAGTATTAAAAGATATATTTTTAAGTGCTTTCATCTCACTGGATGTCCTGTGTATGAAAGTACTGTAAATTAATAATGGTTTTAATGGCACCGGGTTTGATGTAATTTATAATAAGTGAAAAAGGTGTGGAATGAAAGTGGAGAGGCATGACATAAGTGATACTGAAATTAGTTCACTTTAAAATCACCAGTCTCACTAGTCTGTACATAATGGCAGAAAAGTGATCCCCACCCGGAGTTAGCACTCACCATTTTAAATTCAGGAATAAGTGTAGGATATACTAGAAAATAAAAAAATAAATAATACTTGTACTAATTAAACATTTGCAAGTAATGTATTATTTTTCTGGAAAACGCTTCTCTTATCACCATGCCAATGACCACCATACATATGCTTCACTTAATCATTTTCCACACAGGAAGTGGACACAGTAGTAGTTACAGGTGGCCGAAATGGCTGCCTTCATGTTGCAACCTGAGTGCAGTTGTTCTTTTCCTGGCCCACCTTATTTTACTCTTCTCTCCACCATGATCATGCTAGACTCTTAGCCTGCTGTATACATGTTTCTGTAAGTGAACACATTTATGATAAAATTCCTGAGATAGGAGAGTGCTTTGTTGCTGCTTTCCCAGAAATCCATGGGAATCATCGTCATCACATTAAAGCATAGACTCCAGCAAACAGGCATGTGCAGGCCTAACTACATCACCTGTTTGGATATTCTTTCTGTACTTAGGCTGCTAATAAATAAAGTCATAGGTTTAGAAGAAACAAATCCAGGCCTCTACATCTAGAGGCTGGCCCTTAAGTAAAGAATTCCTTAGTACTGCTTTACTTGTTCAGTCACACTCCCATTTTAAAACAATAAATTGCTTTCAACCTTTCCATGATAATCTCTGGAAAGGTATGGCACTGATTCCAACATCTTCTGTCAAACCACTTAATTGCTTCACAGTCTATGTGATTTCATTTCATTCTTTGGCTAAGTGTCATCTGGAATGTGCATGCCTTCCCCTCTGCCCTACAGTATTTTTGCTGTGATTTTGTTTTCTCTCACCTGCCAAAGACATATCAGCAAATGAAACAGCAGTATTATCAACTGCCTCCAAGTTTGTATGTTGTGTGTGTACACGCACGTGTGTGCACTGAGCAGTACAGGAAGGTATCCCATCACAGTGTGTTTCCTAACTTATACCCACTGAAGTCTGATACCATGAATTGAATAAAGCAACTCCTGAAAATGAAAAGGTAAAAAAAGTGATAACATTATACAAATCAATATGCCCTCAAAATACAATAGGAAGTGCAGTATTTTGCAATGATCTGAACTGCTGGGGCTGACTGCTGCAACTTTTACAGGAGTATTACATGAATTTCAAGAATTTTCTTAACTAAATCACTGTGCACCTACATCAACCATATAGATGCTGTGTCTAATTAACACTCCTTATCTAGCTAACAATAAATAAATACCACTGTCTGCACAGACTACTGTTAAGAGTTTCCATCTTTAGAATCCATTATGGAATGGATGGGTTACTTTGCTATAATGGATGATTATTGTTTTCATTGCATTCCGCAATTCAACCGCTGTCTTATATTCCATGCATGCATATTCTGCCTTTTATCCCTGTAAACACAAGCCCTTTGTCATTATGAGATGTGAATCTCACATTTGGCAACCACTGATGACATTTGTTTTCTTATTCCACTTTCAGGACTGAAGCCACAAAGCGAAGTGTACCCATCCTGTCAAAAATGGAGTGCTCATTACAGACAGGCTCCAAAAGCTGTAATGGATTAGACACTGGCCTTGGTAACTGATGTTCAGATCAGAACCAAAAGAACATGACTAATGCTTTTCTCTGTGTGCTCGCGCACTATTTATAGCCATCATGTGGGAAATGATCGTGTGTGGCCTGCCCCACTTCAAACAACTTACTTAAACTGATACTGCAGGAACACAAACATACAAGAGTCGAGCCTTCCTTGACTGGTTGTTATAACCCACAAATTAAAATGCATTTGTGTCCAGCTGTCTGGGCCTCACTGATTCATACCTCCCAACTATTCATGATTTTAAGGGAACTCTCTAATTATGACTTGCAATTTTACTCTGTCTCTCACAAAGTTTTTTTGTTTTAGTTACAGAAAGTGGCGACTGGAATCGCAAAGTGATGCCAGGCATTGCTGATAATGTATCTTCAGTCTTTGAAAGATGCACGCCAATATGGATATCCTTACTGTTTTGTTTCATGCCAGGAATCTGCAGTGCAGTGATTAAGACACTGAGCTGAGCTTAGTTTTAGACAACTTTGATTTGATTTCTGTCAGCTCCAGCTAGCGTAATGTGTAACTCTAAACAAATCACTTAACCTCTCCATGCCCCTTTGTCTTTCCCCCTTCCAAAACAAACTTGAATACTTTGATTCCCAGCTATGTAAATTGTATCTGAACAGTTTGTTTAAATAACTATTATCGTAGATTTAAAGAAGTATGAGGAGTGTCAATAAATAGGACTAAATACATCCAAGAATACCTCCCCAATACAGAATCAAGGTGAAGATAGCAAATGCACTGCAGAATTTTTTTTATGGTTTCATATGCTTCAACAATCTCCTTTTTTAACTTTAATTTTCTTCTGGTTTTCTGTGTCCAAAAAAAAAAAAAAACTACATTCGCTGTCCAACAGAAGTGATAGGAGACAGAACTATTACTTTTTTTACAGAGTTGTGCAAAGACTGTAGAAAAGTAATATCCCTTCATGCCATTGACACTGCTTTCTTTTCCTAAATAAAATATCAGTAAGCTGCTAGGAGCAGTTCAATCCTTTACTTTCTGAAGGGGTTTCCTCCGCTTATATGTTTGTATATCAGGAGGAATCTAAGTCTGCCTTCTTATACGCATTCATTTACCCTGAAGGTACTTGCTGCTGAAGTCATATGGTCTCATGTGGTGTATGTGTGCATATGTGAATATATATATATATATATATATATATATATTGATCAAGGACTTTTAATCGAAAGCTCAAAAGTCCGAATCCATAATTACGAACACACTTTAACGAAAGGGCTTTCACCGAAAAAGCACTTTCATTAAAGTATGTTAAAAAAAAAAAAACATAAAATCTGCTGCTATGCAGGGGGCAAGCCCCCCTGCACCCCCCACACACCCCCTACATTATTCTCACTCCGAGGTCGCACTACATTGGGGAAAAGGGAATTTTCCCTTATCCACACCGTAGTACGACCGGCATAACAAGCATACTTACCCGAAAGTGTTGCTTTGGTGAACAGCACTTTCGGTTAAGTATGTTCGCCGATTAAGGTTTTGATGGCAAGTGCAGTCAGGGAGGATCCTATATATATATATATATATATATATATATATATATATATATATATATATATATATATATATATATATGTGTGTGTGTGTGTGTTTGTGTATGTATGTATATAGGTATATATATATATATATATATATATATATATATATATATATTTGTGGCCTTACAATCACTTTGTCGATCTCACTTTATGCGATTGACATTTGTGCGAAACTGCCTTTGGCTGAACTGAAATTACGAATACCACAATGTCGAAGCTTACAATAGCTAGCATTCGCTGTTGTAAAGTTCAACATTGTGGTGCAGATCACACTGTAGTGGTTATTGGGCAATGTACCCTTTCCCTCACTGTAGTGCGTTCTCAGAGTTTGTATATATAAGTGGGGGGGGGGTGCAGTGTTTAATGTTGAGCGGAAGTGCAGCATTTCAGTAAAGACGACATTTTCACAATTTCGACTTTACTAAAATGCTGCCTTTGACATTTTTTGTGTTCGGTGTTGAGATTTTTGAACATGTGATTCAGACATCTTAACACTCGAATGGAGTAAATTTGAGTATGTGATAGTAAACATATTTGTATTGTATACAGATGTGTATGTCTCTCTCTCTCTCTCTCTCTCTCTATAGAGGCGAGAGAGAAAGAGATACACATCTTTCACACATACATATGTATATACTACACATACACAGAAGATAATTTAATGTACATTTTCACGAGAATTAATATATTTAGGCAAGATTATGATAAGACCTAAACAGTTTAACATTTGCACAGAGGGAAAGGCCAACTGGGACAGAACCCATTTTCAGCAAAGGCCTGTGGAGAAATGCTCCAGATGCATATCTTTGGAATGTGTAAGGAAACTGGTGCACCTGGAGGAAACCTACGCGAATGCAAGGAGGATATGCAGACTCTATACAGAAGACAGCCTAGCTGACTATCGAACCTGAGGTCCTCTTGATGTGAGGCGAAAACACTAACCTCTGAATCTCTGCTTGTGCAGAGATTTAGAGATAGAGAAATAAATAGTATAAGATTTAACTGGTTAACACTAGGAGGAACTCTAAGCTGCATTTAATTGTCAAGGCAAAGTATAGCCTCAGTCTGTTTACTGGTAGGGTTTATCAAATCCTTCTAGTCAATGTGATCTTGTTCTACATAGGGAAGGAAGGACATGTGGGACTCTGGTTCCAGACATTTTTGTTAAATTGTATGGTTTATTATTGAAAATAAATATAGTATAATATCAGACAAAAATTCATTAAGAGCTTAATGACTGTAGCCCGGTGGTTCATTAATTAATTACAAGTACAGGGAAGTACATAACCAATACAATACTTAGAATCCAAAAATGGAAGACTGCTTATAATGGTGGCTCTGCTCCCTGACCCCCTAAACCACTTTATTAATTCATGTTAACCCTAAACCAAATGCCAACCCAGCAATTTACCCTAAAAAAAAATTTCCATAAAAATACCACTACAGAGGACACTCAGGCACCACGTATAGTAGCATATGTGTACAACATTAAATCTGTATCCCCGTAACCTTGCCCTTACTCTAAGTTGTAAATAGTCCCACAATCTAATGCCAAAACTTTCCATATATCTGAAAGTTTAGACATTAAAATCCCAAACCCACGCTTACATACCCATACTCACTTGATCTGCCTTTTTTCAACATCTTCATCTCTTAATGTGTGTTCTTGACAAACTTTTCAAACAGTTCACTCAATCAATGAACTGATAAATCAGCAGAGTGAAGTTAATCTGTGTATTTGTACAGTACATGTGATATATACTTTGACTAAACAAACCATCAACATGCACATCACTGAATGGTGCATCATCGACTACAGAAACAACTGATTTTGAAGAGCAACAAATCACAAGTCTCACAAGTAAACTTAACATACTTCTGTGATTGAACAATAGTTGTCAGTATGTAAAACCTACAAAACCAATAAGCACTTACAAAAACAGACGTAGAGGTGACAAACTTAAAATGAAACTAAAATCATTCCCACGCATTAATGGCATCTTTCACATTAAATCAATGCATTGGTCCTCCCCCTCCTTCTCTCTGTTGGAGGATCCACTCCCTCACATCCTAAAACTCCAGAGTCACGCAACTGAGACTAAAGGGAAATCTCACCCACATAATGCTTGACAGTACATGATTTAGCTGTTGCAGAAATTTGAAGGGTAGTAACACCTATGCTATCCATCAGAAAAACTGAAGGGAAACTGTGTGTGTGTGTGTGTGTGTCTGTGTGTATGTGTGTGTGTGTGTGTGTGTGTGTGTGTGTGTGTGTGTGTGTGTGTGTGTATTATTTATATGATATATGAGTGCTGTTTATTTTGGCCGACAGCTAGAGGTGCAAAGTTTTGTTTGAACATCCAGCTTATTGAATTGTCATTTTACTGGAATTTTATTTTTGTAGTAACACATAAATGAGATATATACTTTGGTTTTGTGTGTGTGTGTGTGTGTGTGTGTGTGTGTGTGTGTGTGTGTGTACATGTGTGTGTGTGTATGTGTGTATGTGTGTGTGTGCGCGCGCGTGTGTGTGTGGATATGCATGTGTGATTTGGGTTAGTGATGAGTGTCCAAGCTGTCTTGTATAGTGGTAGTGTTATGGGAAGGGCTTTCTTGCTTATAAGCTGCACATTCAGATAAATGTCATCATGGGCAGGGTTAGGGTTAGCACATATTATTAAGGTGAAGCAGGGGCATTTCCCAAAACACTACCACTATTCAGACAAATTTTAGCTGAATGTGGTTACATTACAGGAAGTATTTCAGAAAAGAAAATGTTTTCTTTTTCAATGTACTAAGTGTAATTTTTTGCTGTCGATATTGTGAATGGTTAGCATGTTTTTGTAGAAGACAACCAAAACCAAAGCATGGAAAATGCCTCAAACTCAAAAATATCTACAAATGGCAACAAATAACTGGTTGGGTGCTTTTGTCCTTGAGTAACATTGGGTCTTCATCAGAATACTTCCAACAACAGATGCCCTCCTTTATATAACTCCATCAACAAAAACTATTATAAAATACATATAAAATCATACTAATTATTAATTTTTTAACCTACGATTCAATAAAAAAAAACATTTTATATTCACCATTTCATTTAGACCTGGTGAGTTATAAGTAAACCAAAATGTGGTGCAATGGTGTGGAAAAAGAACTAATAACCCCCCCCCTAAAATAAACGCACCACCAGGGCTTCTGGAACTCCACATAATTTTATTGTATTAAACATTAAGCGCTTTCATCAAACAAAAGTTGACTTCATCAGAACAAGGAAAATACTAAAAAGAAAGTTTAAATAATGTAAAACCAACTATCATTGGCTAAAAATAGTCCATTCACCAACCATTAATTTAAGAATGACATGTAAACAATTATTGAAGTTTGCCTACGGTGATGCAGCGGTTAGCGTTGCCGCCTCACAGCAAGTGGTTCCCTGGTTTGATTTCTCGGCTGGGGTGTCTTCTGTGCAGAGTCTGCATGTCTTCCCTGTGGTCGTGTGGGTTTCCTCCGGGTGCTCCGGTTTCTTCCCACATCCCAAAGACATGCAGTAGGTGGATTGGACACTCTAAATTCACCCTAGGTGTGAGTGTGTGTGCCTTCTGTGAAAGGTTGGGCGCCGGGCTGGCAACTCGACACCGTAAAACTCCACTGCCATTCATGAGCGGACAGATGATCAGCTGTGGCGACCCCTAAAAGCCGAAATAATAAGAAGAAGCCTACTCTAAAGCCATATTTCTTTGACCACCATAAGGCATAAAAAAGGTGTATTAACCACATTATTGAATTGCAAATATAAATTTAAAATTTGATAAAGTAGAAATGAGTTATATAAAATAAAACAGAAGATACTCCGACCAAGACAACCATTATAAAATACCTGAAAACAATTGGCTTTAAAGCCAAATTGTAATTCACAATTTTCCTGCCTTTTCCTTCAAGGCAGGTAATACAGATATAAAATAATTTACTCCAACCGGGAGGTTGGCAGCTAACCTTAATTGCCACAAAAGCTCTTTTTTACATAAAATATTTTTCCAATCCCCACATCTCAAGTCAATATTCAGCATATCCAGAACAGCAAACTTAAAACCTGAAAAATTCTGACAGGTCATACTATGCCTGTATAGGGCATTAGTCTCTTTCTTGTTCTTCATATCATATAAATACTCATAAATTCTATATATGTGCCCACTCAGTTTTTCCAACGTAAAATCCAGTGCATGTATTGCATATTGCAAGATATTTACTTATTTATTTATTTATTTACATTTGTTAACCAGGAGTGTCCGACTGGACGTAGGTCCATTTTCAGCGGAGGCCCAGGGAGAAAAGCTCCACAGTTAAAATAAACAGACAGTAGTTACATTGGATTACATAGCGATTAACAATTTAACATAGCAATTACTTACAACATATTTACAGATGAAGAACATAGTATATCAGTAGACAACTAGAATCTTTATCTGTGAAGTGCATAACAGAAATTAACAAATGTTACAATAAGAAGTTCCTGCTGTATAATAAGTACTAGGCTTATGAGCATCTGAGCTTGCTATAATCAAGGTAGTTAGTGGAGTGGAGTGGAAAGAAAGGTAGTAGTTGGATGGGGTGGGTGATATTAGAGTGGGAGTTGCAAGGGCATAGCCAGCATGTTTTTAGGTGTGCTTTTAGTAAAGTTTTGAAGTGGGTGCATGATGATATGGAGGTAATTGTGGGTGGGAGGGAGTTCCATAATTTGGCTATATACAATTCCATTTTTGAAATATACTGTAGTTTCTGTCCTGTTGGATAAAATAACATAGGGCACTTGCTGAATAAAAATACAATGGGAGCATCGTCCACAAGGTCTAGTACCATCTGTGTTGTTCTTAACACCCCCAACAACCTTGTTTTCTATGAGCATTTTCAAGTTTGCACCCACCTTAGTAGAAAAAAATGGTTTCTCACCCACTGCTTTAGATATCTTGTTGTTAGTTTTGAACATACTCCAGTTTTTATGTAAAATATTTTTTACCTCACTAGATAAGGGACTATACTGCACAACACATGCTTGCACAAAATTAGTAGGTGCATCCAAAGTTGTTTCTTCAACCAGTTGCCGTGGTTTTAGAGATCCATTACCTAAAAGGGGTTTATATTTCTTACCCCATTCATTGAGTATCTCTTGTAAAATAGTCTCAACCATGTTATTCGGGTAACATCTATCTATAAACATGTCCCTCAGTTTTATAAATTCATACTCTACATCCTCCACTTTGGAGGTCATACGCGCAATTCTTATCTCCTGCCCCTTAATAATGCTCTTTTTCTGGGGTAATGGATGGTTACTATTAAAATGAAGATATGAATTGCAAAAGGTGCTCTTATGATACATTCTGGATTTAAAAGCTTACAACCTGTGAGAAATAGTCATGTCTAAATAATGTATCTGTTTGTCACTGTACTCATATGTAAATTTTAAAAAGGAGGTGGTGCTGTTTAAATATCCAGTAAAACCAGGTATGTTCTCTTTATCTCCTTTCTGCAGAATGTCATCCAAAAATCTATTATACAACAAAATATCAAAACTAAAACCACTATTAAAAATGTGTTGTAACTCCCATCCTAACAAAACTATAGTGGCATAAATGGGGACACACACTGCCCCCATAGCCACTCCCTTAATCTGCTGGTAATACTGTCCTTCAAAATAAATTAAATTGTTATGCAATATAAGGGCCATAATTTCACATATTAAATTAACCTGTTCATGTTATAAGTTAGAACATGTAAAAAGTGTCTCTTCAAAATACTCTAACCCCTCTTTCCTGGGAATACATGAAAACAAATCTTGAACATCAGTAGTCAAAGATGTCACTTCAGCAGACCATAGGTCCTGTTTCAACTGACCCAAAAAGTCCCATGAATCTTTAACTAAATGTGGTACCCCTTCCACAACATGCTTCGTCATCCTATCCACAAAAATCGCCAAATTGTGCATTTTAGAACCACGAGCCACTGCAGTTGGCCTAAAAGGTGGTACAGAAATATTTTTGTGGACTTTAGGGATATCAGATATAACAGTTATCAAGTCTTAATCACCAAATAGCTTTTTATTTCTATAATTACCACCCCTAAATCCATAGTTACTTGCTCAATATATTTGTTTTTTGTGGATGTCTTGTGTACCGAGCAATTGACTTGTTAACCATGCCATTCACAATACAATATATGGACACACAGACACACACACACACACACACACACACACACACAGACACACACACACACACACACACACACACACACACACACACACACACACACACACACAAAATTTCACTGAGGCTTCTTTGGCCTAGATTACGGCTAAAAAGTTTTTTAATTAGTTCACATGTACAGTTAAAAAGAAAATTAATAGAGTTCATTTCCAGTCACAGATTTTCTTACATGATTCTGTATACATTATCTGACCTTAACAGATTACCATCAACTGAAATCAGAAATAAACACTGAGTGTATTAATCCAGTAAGTCTTTAAAGCACAATTGAGAGTGTACATTCATCTATAATGTCTAATGTGGAGGAATACAGCTATGATATATTACTGAGTTTCATCCCATAGTTCGGGTTTGATTCCTTACTCTCCCATTTGCCTACTAGGTGATTTGGAACAAACCATTTAAATAATTAGTGCTTCTGGGCTGATTCTGAGATGTGCACCAGTGCCCTACCCTGGTAAATAAAAAATGGAAATACTTGCGTGCTTATGGGTTTCTGCATGCATCGTTCTGACATGGATTTGTGCCAGTAAAAACATCTAGTTGCCATAATGGAAAATGAAAGAAATATGTAAGAAAATAACACAGAACTAAAGGTAAGATTTGAATGTTTCATATTTTCTTTCATTTTTTTTTCTCTCTTCCCCTTGGTTTTGGTTAAAGCACTCACCCTTCTATGGCTTTTCCCTAATAAGTGAAATGAGAATCTATCACTGGAACACAGCCTACAAAAACTCTGCAACAAATGACAGAATTTGTATTACTGGCTGAAAGCTTCAAGTGTAGCAGACACATTCCTTAAATTCTGGAACTCTTTCAATATGGTGGAGGAGGTGGAGACTGGGGGAGGTGTTGCTAAACCTACTGTATTTCTCGTGGGATGGGGTAATGTGTTCTAAATGGCAGAAGTGAGCAATGCTGAAAAGAAAATCACCTTGTACAGCTTTCAGACAAAATAATTTTGATCAGCTGCAAGAAGAAACTAAGTTTTTTACTAAATATGCTCATTATGAACTTCAAAGACCACAGCCAAGCCTAGACTCTGACTTACTACATGGAAAAATGGAGTCTGAGTCATTGAATTTCTAAACACCAAATGCTGTGTTAGTTAACAGAAAAAAAAAAGTTAAATACAATTTAAAATAGCTCCTTTTGCCTCATGGTACTATACATTTAGAAGCCTATAAACATACTGATTTAAAATACAAAATACTAGGATGTTCAAAAGCTAGTACTTAAATGCATAAAGCTACACCGGCCAAATTCCTGAAAGGGAATGCATTAGTAAGGTTAATACAAAATGAGACCAAATGTTACTTAGGTCTACAGTGTGTCTGCAGAGGTTAAATCAGGAGAATTCCAGAGTATGACTTAGCCAGAAGGGTTGTAGAGTTTTGGGAAAGGCTATAACAAGGTTAAACACATCCTGGGAGTGTGTGTGTGTGTGTGTGTGTGTGTGTGTGTGTGTGTGTGTGTGTGTGTGTCTGTGTGACCATGACACAACAGTAGAGTGCATATAAATATATCCACAAACAACCAGCAATCATTTTTTCATGTTCCTTCATTTTTTTCCTCTAAAGAGAAGGATGATTGAGGGCCCACTAGTTCATGCAGCTATAAACGTTATAAAAAAATAATGAAATAGGATCAGTGTGCCAAGAGTAAACATGGGTGCCAGATGCAAAACTGTAAGTAGTCTTAAATAAGCATATCAGTTTTATGTAATGGGTAACCAATGAACACGGGATATGAAAAATCTGGTTACCTAACTCTGTCAGTAATTCAGTGCTTAAGTAGCAGGAGCGGCAGACATGGACAGAATTAAACATAAGGCTATGAGGTTTTTCGTATTAATTGCTCATAACCTTAATTCAGTGTACTTTATCACCAGGAACAGAGGGTAGTCTGCATGAATAGGGCTAGCAGTAAAAGACAGACTCCCGAGGAAATGAAACAACAAGTGGACAAAGTAGGAGGAGGAGGGCCAGTGAGATACAATGGTGCTGAGAGTTCGATCCCTACAGCTGCTCTGGCTGACAAACTGATGAGCTTGGATGTGTAGTGGATATGAGTTCTACTGGAATATAATCAGAAAAGATGGAAAGTGGACATTCAGACTCCAAGTTCCTAATTGCATTTAGAACTGTTAAAATACTTGCGGACGTGTGATTCTTATTTAAATGTGCTCTTGCTTTAAGTGCTTTATCATATGGACAGGCTGTTGCAGGCACGTGCAATGACAAAAATGGATGTGTATTATTATAGGCAGTTAGTGTTGAATAAAACAGGAAACAGTGATTATTACTTTACATTATTCATAACATCCTGGGAGACAGGAGCACCTTTTTGCAAATGGGAGTTCCAGTTAAGATTTCTTACTGACGTGGACAGGATCATGATACAACTAATAGCATAATGGCCTCACAGTGATTGGTTCTTCAAAAAAAAAAAGTGTGCCATAGCACAACTGTGATGCTAAACTCAATAAAATGCATCCACAAGAAGGAAATGAAGGTGGATAACTTCATTACAATAGCACAAGCTCTTTCATTGAGAACTGATTAATTATTTTATATAGAAGATCTTAATTTCCTTCTTGTGGCTTCTTTTTTATTTTATGTGATTCATTTCTCAGCTGAAGAGCTCTCTGCTTGGAGTCTGAATGCCATTGCTACATCCATGTGGGTTTTCACTTGTGTGGTTCTCTCAGTTCCTACAGGTGTGCATTCTCTTTGAAAGTGAATGTGCAGATGTGCACAGCCTGCATATAGTTAGTACTCCATTAAGATCAAATTTCTGTGCCCTGTACCCACTGAGGGCTGGGATAGTCTCCAACTCTCCCTCTGCAAGCCTGTACTGAATTAAGCAGACAATTAAAGAAAGAATGCCACTTAAATCAGATCAGTGCAGAGAAAAAGCTTCAGGTCATCTTGTGCAAATGAGAAAAACAATTTGCTAGGCATCTGGAAGAAGCAAACTCCCCATATTTAAAAGAATATATCAACACAACAGATGCAGAAGTATTGTAAAGGTTAATGACGTGCAAAACAATATTCCTCAAAGCATTAATAGAATATTAGTTTTGTTGATATGGTAACTGTAATATCACTTTGGGGGGAGCCCCTGCACTTTACTAAGATAAATTTCTAATGCTGATGTGATTCCCAACCCTCATGTAAAAATAGTAAAAGGATGATAAGGGAGTGGTCAGTACCCCGTTAACTGATATACTACCAATTATATTTTCCTGAAAGACAGTTTACTTTGCTTCAGGCATGAAAACTCATATCATGAAAACAATCACCTAAGCATCTGATGTTTTCTTTAAAATTGTATATGTACATAAACAAATTTTGTTTTTAATTACTTTATTTATTTTTTTACTTCTTCTGGACTGACCTTTACCATATTAAAGTTATAATTAAAAGAACAGTATGCCTGAGGAGGAAGAATTTAAAATGAGGGTGTCTGTGTGCCCCTTTGAAGAGGACAGTGCTTTTTTTATCACCACTGAATGTTTTCGTACCTCTTAGGTCATCTGCTTTCACAATACAGGGGAACTACAGTCAGAAGAATATTAAAGGTATTTTCAAATGTAGCTGAAGCATTAAACGGCTTGGTGTGTTTGTTTACTTACTGAGTGATTAAAAAAGTCATTTAATGCTTCAGCCATGTTTGAATATTGCAAAATAAACCTTAGGAGGAAGACCGCTTTCTCTCTCTCTCTCTCTCTCTATATATATATATATATATATATATATATATACTAAGGCTGACTTTCACAGCATGTGCAGATTAATAACAAATAATGAAAAATGGATTAGAAATTAGAGTTTTCACTTCTAGATGTCCTGAAAGAGGTTGTGAGTATTTGACTGCAAATAAAAAGACAGGTGCCCACTGCATGCTTCCTTGTTGCCATGGATATTCTTTGCAATCCATCCTTATCGCATTCTAGTCAAAGCAGAAATGCATGCAGCTCACATCAGACTGAGACTGACTACAGGATGCATTGTGCTTACTTTTTTGTACTATAGTAACCACTATTATACATAATCTTTTCATAACTATCTGTAACCACATTACAAAAATGATTTTATATCTATGGCAGCGTCTTATTCAGCTGTGTTGCACACTCTGATGTGAGTGTTTTTATAACTACTATCTGGAAATCTGGGCACAGTTAAGAGTATGTTTTCCACTGCTAAACTGAAACAGAAATGATAATGTCCTTTTTAAGTCCACATAAAAGCCTTTGCTGTATTTAGGTTTGCAACAGTTTAAAAGTGACATGCCGGCAGAAAAATGTAACAAACCTACTATTTAATGTAAAGGATCCATAAAGAATATGAATATGGGACTTTTACTTCCATATAATTACAGTATAAGATAGCTTCCTACACACAAAGGCCTTTTGCTCTTAGGACATTGTATGGTAACTGCAGATGCATTGAAAAGGGATGAGGCAGGGAAAATGAGAAACTAATTTTTCATGGTTTTACCACAAAGGACAGAACGCATTTTGAAACAATGCCAAATGACTGAAAGCAATTTGAATTAAACTTTTTTTTTGGGGGGGGGGGGGACAAGTACCCACACTGTCCCCTCGCTTCAGAGTTACTCTACTTCATTGTTAAGACAGATATGGGAAGAAGGCAACTATTTCCCTGTACTAAATGGGTATACAGTCATGAAGTGAGAATATATTGGGGGGAGCATGGCTGCCCTCTGCCTTGCAGAAATATGAATAAATATGGGCTTCTTTGTAACATTTGTATCACAGCTGAGGCTTCAGTCAAATTGTTTTCAATCATCTGGCTTTCTGCCTTTTGTATTACAGTCACTTCTTATATGTTTGTTTTTAAAGCATTTGAAAGTTCTGAAATGAAACATCTTAACACTTAACAGGATATGGTTCAGAATATTGTCCTGTTAAATATGATACTCTACATTCACACCATTTGTTTTGTTTGTCTTTTCGGCTTTTCCCGGTTAGGGGTCGCCACAGCGGAACTCCGGTCCGCTAATGATTGGCAATCGATTATTATGGTGCCGAGTTACCAGCCCAATGCCCAACCTTCAGCGAAGGCACACCCATTCATGCATGTCTTTCGGAGGCCACTCGACCATGGGGAGAACATGCAGACTCCACACAAAAGGTGCTCACACCATCTGTATTGTACAAAAATTACTGAAATGTAGATCAGCAAGTGAAATTAGTGCAGATGAAAGTGAAATGTTTAACCATGTCTACTATTAATAATCATGTCTCATTTACTCATAATATCGCTATTGAAATCCAAAGCTTCTAAAACCTTGAGAGATTAGCAGGGGCATTCCATATGTTACAAAACACCAACACATTTATTTGCAGGAGACAAGGCCCCATACCCACAAACTATAAACATACCAATGCCAAGCTCTTACATAGTCAAAGAGGAGGAAAGTGAGCATGACAAGATGGTACCAGTCACCAAAATGTGATATTCTGAGTGAAGAATAATAGACCCGTAAGATCGTAGCTGTTATTTAACTTTGTTTATTTAAGCGCTTTAGGAAATAATACGATACAAACTAAAATAACAGACTTAATAAATAAAAGAAATCATTGAGTAAATATTTAAATATAAAAGAATACTTCTTTATAAAACAACTGCAAAACTAGTCATGGCCATCATAGCGATATCAAATAATTATGCTGTCAGGGAATGCCTGATGCCGAACAGAGTTAACAGCATCATTAGCCAATAAGATAGTAATTTAGACAAAGTCTTTAGTATACAAATACCCAATCAAGGATGATTCAAGGTGTGCCTTCAAATCCATGGACAGCCGTTGGGAGGCTGAATACAAGAAATGGGTTGGCCAGTACAAATTCAGCAGAGCCTTGAAAGAGGAGTGGCAGTACGTAGAAATTTGAGTAGGTAGGCAGGCTATAGAATTTCATACTAGCTCTAGCTGATCGTGTTCTGGATTTGGTATCCCAGGTATAGCATGTTACGGTAACTGAGATGGGAGGACATTAGGGCATGCAGCACAGTAGGGAGACATGAAGACCGCATAATATGCTTAATGAGACCAAAGTGCCAAAATTGAGACAAGAAGATTTGACAACAAATGATATAGTTCTTTAGCTTCAGCTTTGCACATTTGACAAGAGTTGTAGTTTATTGTCAGTATAAGTGATACTGCAAGTCTTTGGATTAAGCACTTGGGCTCAGACCAGTTGTTTTACATTAGGAAGGTTTGTGGCCTGCACTGTGGTGGCAGGACAGGTAGCTTACATCCTTCTAAGTTGGGAACTGCTGATTGAGGGCTCAGTGTCTGTTATTCTAAAAGTGTATTAGTTCTGGTTTAAGCACTTGGGCTTCAGGCCAGTTATTTTACATTAAGAAGGTTCGTGGTCTTCACTCTTGTGGGAGGAGAGGTTGGACTCTGCCCTTCTGAGCTGGGAATTTCTGGTTAAAGGCTTATAGTGCCTGCATATTTGAACTGTTTCTTACTGAAATTGGCACACCTTGTTTGCTGTAGCATAGACTAGATCCAGGCCTGCTGAATCTAGCTTTGTTTGTATGCTTGTTATTTCCCTGAAACGCTAATTCCACCGAAAAGGCGGCTTTTCAGCGCTTCTGTGGATCCCTAGTGACATCTGCATTACTTACTGCACTTATTTCCTTGTTTCACTTGAAAGAAAGTTGCTGTTTGTCATTTTTGCATTTAAGTTACCTGTAACACATTGCATTTAAGTTACCTGGCACTTGCTCACTAAAGCAATTATATAAGTCAGCACTAAAAAATTAAAAGCACTACACCCTCACAAACTCCCCTTGAGTACCTTGTTCCCCATTGGCCCTTTTTTTTTTCAATTAAAAAGGAATTTCCAATACTATTCTAGCATGTCCAAAGGTCAGTTGTCAATCTCCTCTCCGGTCCAGCTGGTGAATCTGGGAATCTTGAGGCAATGTTACAACTGTCTCATGTACACAGACAACCCTCTCCTCCTCCCAACAAATTCCAACACATGTGAGAGATGCAACCATATAGCCAAACTGGAGGCTAAGTTCTCTCAACTCAGTACTGGCGAAACCTGTCAGGAGGCGAAGGAAACCACACTCACTACAATTCCAGTCTCACTTACCACGACAGCAAACCAAACACATAAACACACAAAAACATACTCGGGGGCTCTAAATAAAAATCTGCCTAAGCAGCAGAGACCTCCAAAGCAGACACCCAAGCAACCGCTACCCCAAAACAAAACACGTGCAACACATAGCTCACAAAGCCAGTGTGCTGAACAGTCACAGCCCTTAAGGCTGAACAACACACCTGATACACTTGTGATAGGTGACTCTATTGTTAGGCACACTGACATCCCGCTCACCAGGCTGAACAAGGAGAAGGTCACGGTGAGCTGCCTGTCGGGCGCTAGGATCCGCCACATAACACAAGCACTCAGGTCATTCCAAGGCAAGTACAAATATGACTCAGTCATTGTCCATGCTGGTGTGAATGACCTGAGACGTACCTCCCTGGACTACATGAAAAGAGACATAGAGGAGCTCTCTGAGCATGTGGTCCAGGCCGGTATGACCCTGACCTTGAGTAGCATCTTACCCTCACCAAGAATGATGCCACAATACTATGACAAGATGATCAATTTTGACAATTGCTTAAGTATTGGTGTCATTCAAAGGGGATCCAATGCCTGTCAGCCTGGGATGACATGCTCGACAGGCCACGATGCTTCGCTAGGGACGGCTTGCACCTGTCACCCCTGGGCTTTCGGCTATTGGCAAAGGCTCTTGCTACCCCCATAGTGCCTTTTTTAGGCAAGGCTCAAAAGACAAACCCCAACTCCATAGGTATCACAAGGGATAAGAAACTAAGAGTAATGCTACTCAACGCCAGAAGTCTAAACCTCAAGATGCATGCACTCGAAACTCTCCTTAGCATGGAGAACATCGATATCTGTGCAGTAACATAAACCTGGTTCAGGGCTCCCGAGATCACCCCAGCACTACCAGGTTATACCTCATACCATGCTTTTCGGCCCCAAAACTTGGACCGAACCAGAAAAGGAGGGGGAGTATCAATATTTGTCAAAGATACCCACACCTCCAGGTTGGTGGCACAGCACGAAGCATCAGAGACTATCCGTGTGCAACTAACAGTGGGTAAAACTGCCTTACAGTTTATAGCCTGCTACAGACCACCCTCCCAAACCCAGGAACCCCACTCGGCCTTCCTGAGAACACTGGAAAATATGAAGGTCTCTCCAAACATCATTATATTGGGCAACTTCAGCTACCCAAACATAGACTGGGAGCATTACTCTAGCTCCAACACCCTAGCTCAAAGGTTCCTAGAATTTATAAACTCAAATTCTATGGAACAACTTGTTACCACTCCCACAAGAGGTGAAAACATACTGGACCTGATCATCACCAACATGGGGACTCTATGCACCACACCAGAAGTGTATCCCTCACTGGTAAGATCAGACCATAAACTAATCTCACTGGATATTCACATCCCGACCCCAGCCCCTGCCCAGAAAACCACAGTGAAAAACTTCTCTAAAGCAAATTTCACACTCCCCAAAACCGAGGTGGAATCCTTCAAAGCCCCCAGGCCTGTGGAAAATACGGCCCAGACCACAGAATCCTTTATAAATGCATTCTATGAACACCTTCAGGAATGCATGGATCATGCAATCCCAAATAAAACCAAGACCCAATCCTCCAAAGGCAGACGTCCTGTCTGGTGGACCCCAGCCATAAACAAACTATACAACAGAAGGAGGACGCTACTACATGATAGAGCAAAATCCCAAAAAGGGAAGGCATCTCTGATCAGTGTTAGCAAAAAACTACGGGCACTCATAAAATCGTCTAAGGCCAGCTTTGAGAGAAAAATTGCACAGGACACTAAGGATAATCACAAGGCTTTCTTTAATTATGTTAGGAACCTGGGTGGGAATTCCCAGATATGCTCAGAATTAGTCCAAAATGACAAAAATACACTGAACCCACAGACATTGCCAACATCCTAGCTGACAGGTTCAGCGCAAACTCCCCCCCCCTCCCCACCAAAAGGGCAAATATCTATCCCAGCAGAGTGCTGCCCCCCTGACATCTCAGATGCTCAGGTAAGAGCCGCCCTCCAATGCAAAAACACAGCATCAATGGGACCAGACGGTGTCCCGGGCTGCGTCCTACATGAACTCCAAGAAGAGCTAAACCCAAACATAAAACTACTGTTCAATCTCAGCCTTACTACAGGATATGTACCCAAAGAGTGGCGTACAGCAACAGTGGTCCCTCTCCACAAAGGTGGTGCCTCAGTGGATCCTGGAAACTATCACCCCATAAGCCTGACTAGCTTGGTCTGCAAAGCTATGGAAAGGATCATCATGGACCTCATAAAAAAAGATATTGGGGACCTACAGACACTGGATCCTACCCAGTTCGGCTTTGTTAATGGCAGATCCTGCCTCTTAAACCTGGTCAATTTCTTTGAAACAGTCACCAAGGCCAATGACGAGGGGAAGGTGGTCCACACAGCCTACCTGGACCTTGCAAAAGCCTTCGATACAATACCCCACTCAGGCATTATAGATAAGCTCACCAGCTTAAATATAAACTCCTATGTCACTAGATGGGTTGCAAACTGGCTCAAGGACAGAACCCACATGGTTAGAATTGCTGGAGCCATGTCAGACTCCAAACCAGTTACAAGTGGCATCCCACAAGGCTCAGTCCTGGGACCTCTCCTGTTCGGTATATATTTCTCAGAGGTACAGGCCAACACGGAAGGACTGTGGCTGACCAAGTTCGCAGATGACTGCAAACTGGGTGCTATAATCGACTCTCCAGCCGACACAAGCATCCGCCAAAAGGGCCTCATAGAAACAGACAACTGGTGCCAGAGCCATGGCCTCAAGCTAAACGCCAAAAAGTGTACAGTCATCCCCTTTGGCAAAAACAAAGTGCCCACAAATTACCACATAGGTGGTAATCCATTAAGTACGGAAGAAGTAATTAGGGACCTGGGGACTCAAGTTGATAGCAATCTCTCATTTGACATCCACGTGGCCAAAGTGGTTAGAAAATCATTTTATATAGCCCACCTAATCATGAAGGGATTCACATCTAGATCAGGGGAGGTCATCGTGCCTCTTTACTCATCCCTCATCAGGCCCATAATTGAGTACAATGCCCCTTTTGGGATGTACCCTACCAGACACCTGCAGCAACTGGAAAGACCCCAAAAGTACCTCACCAAGAGGATCAAAGGGCTCAAACAGATGCCATATGCTGCCCGGTTAAAGAAACTCCAGCTCTACTCAGTGGCATACCGCCTGCTCAGAGGCGATCTGTGCCTGACGTATAAAGCCATGTCCAACCCGGAATTAATGGACATGCTGCACCTCAGAAAATCCAAATCCCATCGAGCTACGCGCTCGAGAGACTTGAACTTCAGCACTGAAATAAATAGGACATGCTGGAGGGACAGATTCATAACCCAGAGGCTCCCTTCACTCTGGAATAAAATCCCAGTCCAGGTTAGGCAGAGTCCCTCATTGACTCTCTTCAAGAGGAATCTTGATGAGTGGATGGGGGATCGTAGGTTTACCCCGGGTATCACTTCTGTGTCACTGTTAGACAGAGGCACAGTATACTAACCTTGAAAAAGGGCATAGCAAAATTAATTTAAAATGGGTGGCGAAAGCTAGACACACTCTGGCTAGGCTTATAAATGCCCTAGGGCAGATAGCCTAGTATGAACCTATGAACCTATAAAACTGGCACTAAAGAATCCCTAAGAGTGGTGTGAATGACCATAGCCGTAGTCTTGCAGATTTTGAGTTTTAGCTGATTATCAACATCCAGGCTTGGACGAATGCAAAGCCTATAGTTAATGGGTTGTTGGCCAACACAGGCCCTTGATGGAGGGAAAGTTATACCAAGGGTCATCAGCATAGCAGTGACCCTATACAGCCTCTCATCTGAAGAGCATCTCCTAGGCAAAGCATGTATATGCACTGAACAATGCTGGGCTATGAATGGAATCCTGGGCAAACACCACTTTTAAGACAGTGTGAAGCAGCATATTTAATCCCAAAAGCTAATCTCTCTTCATCTCAAGAGGAGGAAAGCAAACCAGACCAGACCAACCATAATAGTGCAGAAATGTTCCAAGTTGGACAGATCCATTGTGTCAAATTCTAATGAGCAGTCTGATAAGACTAATGGCATTAATCCTGTATTATACAGAGGTCATTAATGATACTAGCAGGAGCCACCTTAGTACTACATCTTGATTGAAATTTGGACTGGTATGAAATATTGGTGTATCTCAAAGTGGGACTCTACATTTTCAAGAAACCTGCCAGTAAAGGGATGATTTGAGAGAGGTCAACAATCCCCATGTACATGATCTAACCTGCCTTTATGAGGACTGGAGTTATCAAAACTTCCTCTAACTGAGCTGGAAAAACTCCATCCTCACAATAGTCTGAGTTGAGTTAATATATGCTGGATCTGGTATCTACAGTCAGTCAAGTACAAACTTGGAAGAATGAGAATCCAATCAAATTAGCAGTACTAATAAAAGTCAAATAACAGAGAAAAAAACATCATTTTTATCAGATAGAGAAGGCTGTCACTATGTGAAGAATGACATTAGTTCACTAGGACTGCTGATGTCACCATGGTGAGCAGCTTGCGAGAACCTCAGTTTGACCAGGGCAATCTTAGTGGAAAAACATATAGCTGCCAATTGACATTCATCTCTAGATAAAGCTTTATGGATTGTAAGAATGGTTGGACTGCTCAGCCTTCCACCACCAAGAAGGTCACTGCTGCCACACAGATCCACATGGATAGAGGCATATACTCCTATGAAATCTCACCCTTTAATACTAAAAAGTAATTGCTCATCCTGTCTCAGGCTGATCAGCAATTCACTTAAGCTCAGTCCTTTGGCCCATCCTTTTAAACTGGTGGAGCTTAAAGCTGGACATAATTCATGTGGAATGAGGTGGAGTCTCCATACACAGCTTGAGGTCAAGGAGAAGTGAGGACCTGATTACAGACCTCCACTAACTAATTTGGACCAGTGGTATTACAGTCATGAAAGTGACAGAGCAAAACATAGTTCAAAATGTCCAATGTGACCCAGGAATTTAGTAGTTCCACCAATGGTTGGTCAGCAATGAATCAAATGATAGAGATGTCTAACCAAGTGGCAGATTCTACCACCAAATCACTATCAGGAACACCAACTTGGAAGAACAAGTCCAAAGTATTCGTAAATCTAGCGACATGATAACTCTGTGAAAAGAATTTTAGTCAATCTCAAACTTTTGAAATAATTTCACTGAAAACCTATATTCAGCAATAGTAACTTAATTTTTTCCCTACTACCGTACAAGCTTTGGAAGTATGCATTTTGGAACTGCAGAGTTTCCAACCTCATGAAGGCTCCCTGCAAAAAAAATTGCTGATTGGGGTTTTTACTTGTACAATTTCCGAGGTTTTGGGAATCACTGATTTTTTCCAAATCTATGGATAGCAGAGTTAATGACCAAAGAAAATGTAAATCCCTTAATAATGCACAAGAATTATTTAGTCAAAGCTACTGAGTCTGCCTCATTTCTGATGTTGGATTACACATAATAAGATGCTTGGAAGACGTGAGTAACACGTAGATAAGGAAGCCTGAACTCCAAAAGGAACATGATTACACTACCAGTTGGAAGGTATGTTAGGACGTAGCCATGATTTTCTCCTGTGCTCACTGCAAACTCTGAGGATCTGATAGATCAGATCTGTAAATAGACTGTCAAATGACAGTTGCAAGCCCACTCACATGCTGATCCAGTATGGATGCTGTATTACAGAAAAACGCAGGGGCACTTACACTGGAAGGATGGGATCAAAACTGCAATTTTGGTAATGAGCATCAGGTTTGAAATGGATACTCAATTTTCTGCAGGTGCATAAAATATGTCTGGATTATTTTGCAAAGGTAAAAGGAAGGAAGACCTTCAATTGAACCCTCCTGTGTACTTTGGTTTAAACAATGTTCGGTGTTGCAGTAATGATCTACAGATTTTTCCTCATATTTTTGTTTTTTTCCTCATAAAAACTGTATGTTATTTTTTGAAAAAGCATTGGGATGATCTAAGGATTAAGGTCAATAAATACTGACATTGACATGCATTTGAGTTTCAGACTTCATATCCTTCAGAAAATGCATGTCAACACAAAACCTGTTGTTCTTGCAACTTTCTAAGCTTATAAAAGCAATATTTAAAATGTGTCCCTATTTTGGGCTTTTGCCCCCCCCCCCCACCCCATTATTTAAGGCTTTGTCCAGATTTCTTGTGCTAAGAGTTTGAGAGGTATGTTTGGCTATGAAACCTTGTACAGTGTGTTTGTGTGTATGTGTGTGTGTGTGTGGGGGGGGGGGTAGCCCATTCCAGCACAAGGGCAGCCAGGAACATAAGCTGATAAAAGCCTGGACAAAGTCAGAGGTAGGAGATATCCTTTTAGCATCCACTCAGGTCTGTAACAAAATGATGAGATATATTAAAATGGCTGACCACAGCTATGGTGATAAGGATCAAAACTGGAACACTGTCTTCCTAATACCAGGTGAGACAGCATCTACCAAGTATTAGTCTCAATGGTCTTTAACTATTTATTTATTTATTTGCAGTTTGTTAACCGGGGGAGTCCACTGGACCATTTTGGGACCATTTTCAATGGAGGCCTGGGGAGAAAAGCTCCACAGAAACAGAAAAGATTACACATTACAAAACAGTAGAATCTTAAGAAGAGTTGTATGATTACAATAATGAGTCATTAACACATTGTAACATGTACAAAAATTAATATCAAACAAAGACATTTTATGGATCTAGTTTTAAAACTTAGCTATTTATTTATTTATTGTTTGTTAACCGGGTTAGTCCTGCTGGGCTTGTGGCCCTTTTTCAGTGGAGACTCGAGGAGAAAAGCTCCAGTACATAGTATAAAATACAGAAAGTCACCACATTACAATAGACTAAATGAGTTACATAGTACAATCTGTACAGAAATCACAGTCTTTACATAAAGTAAACATTGGATTACATTTAAGAGGATGAACATTTGAGAGCATGTGTAAGATAAGCCAGAGGCTTGCATGAATAAAATTTTAAGCAAGATGTACTGAGTAAAACCTATGACAGTTTTGTTAATTTTGGCAAAGAAAGTTGATATAGGTGAGGAGTTGGTGGGGGTGTTTTAGGTGGGAGCATGTGAAGGATATTCCCATTTGGTGTATAGATGGGGGAGAAGCGTGAATTTGAAGTTGTTATGGTTTGGTATGTTACGAAGTGGGGGGGTAGAGAGTTCCAGAGTTTAGCTATGGTGTGGGATAGTAGTAGTTGGCCAGATGGGTGTAAGGGTTTGTATACTTGTAGGAGGTTTTGGCCTTTGGATCTCAGGAAGCGGCTGGGTGTGTAGGGTATTAGAGATTTGGTAAGAGAAGGGCATTCTGTTGGCTTGAAGAGGAGTTTGTGGGTTGTTGTAAGTTATAGGTATATTAGGTGGTTGGGGAGTTCTAGCCAATTGAGGGTGTGTAGAGAGTGGCAGTGATGGGAAGAGTTTTTAGAATTGGTTGCAAATTTGCAGATTTTGTTGTAGCAAGCTTCGAGTTTGGAACATAGACCAAGTTGTAGGTTGGAGAATAGGGGAGTACCATACAAGAGAGAGGGGAGAAGGAAGGTAGATGCGAGGGATTGTTTGGATGAAGGGATGAAGTAGTAGTTGTGTCTGTATAGGAGACAGATTTTCTGGTGGGTTTTTTGATTGTGGAGAGGATGCGGGAGTTGAATTTTAGGTTTTCATCAATGGTAATGCCAAGTAGCTTAGTACTGGGAATGATTTCTAGAGGGGTGTGTTATTGTGGCTTTTGATGGAAAACAGGTCTCTTTTAAATTGGAAGGTTTTGGTAGGAGTGAAAATCATAAGTTTTGTTTCATTTTTGTTAGCATTTAGAGCTAGGTGATTGGATTGCATCCATGATTCTGTTTTGGAGAAAGCTATTTGGGTTTTGAGTAAAAGTTTGGAGGGGCAGGAGGCTGAGCAGATGATGGTGGAGTCATCAGCATATTGGATAAGTGAGGCATTAGGGATAGAGTGGTGGAAGTTGTTGATGAATATGTTAAAGAGGAGTGGGCCCAGTACAGATCCTTGTGGAAGTCCAGTGTGTGTAGGTAAGAAAGGGGAGGTTGACTCTTTCCATTGCACAGCCTGTTGGTGCATGGGAAGGTAGCTGAAGAACCAGGCTAAGGTTGAGGGAGAGAGGTGCAGGTATGAGAGCTGGGACAGGAGTAGGGAGTGGGAGATGGTATTGAATACCTTTTAGAGGTCTAGAAACAGTGAAGATACGTATTTGCTGCTGTCACGTGCTAGGTTGACTGTCTCAAGAAAGGAGGGCTGTCATGGTGCTGTGGATGGGGAGAAAACCATGTTGGGTGGGAGAGAGGAGGTTGTGCTGGGTTAGGTATGGCATGAGTTGGGAGTGGATATTTTTTTCTAGAATTTTAGAGAGTGGAGAGAGTATAGCTATGGGCCTGAAGTTGGTAGTGTCTGAGTTCTTACCACCTTTGTGGAGAGGGATTATGAATGCATGTCACCAGATTTGTTGGTACATAGGATTCTTGTATAGATCTATTTATAAGAAGAGACATAGGATAGGCTATTGATTCAGTGGACAGTTTGAGGAAATTTCCTGGAAGTTTGTCTGGGGCACTGCTTCATGATTTTAGCTTTAGGAGTAGTCTTTTTATAGTGTTAGCGGAAACAGGTTTAAGGGTGAAGCGGGGAGGAGGGAGAGGGGGGTTGAGGCAGGGTGAGGAGGTTGCGTTGGTGGGGGGAAAGGGAATGTGGAGTATAGTTTAGCTATGCAATCTATAAAGAATGTGTTGAATTTTGTGGCTGTTTCAAGGTTGGTAAGTTTAGGATCAGGGCATGGGTTGGCTTTATTATCAGGGTTGAGTATTGAGGAGATGGAGGTCCAGAATTTCCTTGGGTTAGTTGAGTGCTTGGATTGCAATTTGCAGTAGTAGGTTTTGCGATCTTTTGTTATTAATTACTATTAGTAATCATTGTCATTGTTTTTATCAGCAAAAGTTTTTTTTTTTTTTTTAGGAGGGGTAAAGGCAAATATAATGTTTAACTAGGCAATATATTGAGAGAAGGCAGACATATTGAGTAATGAGGCAAGTACAGTGAGGAGTTAAGAAGTTTCAAGGGGGGGGCAGTTAGTAGAGGACTGGGAGCAAGAGCATTTCCAGGTAGTAGAGAGGTAAGAATGCAGAGAAGATTTAAAATTGGCAGGGTTGTGGATAGTTCTGAGGGATAATGGGAGAGAGTTCCACTTTTTGGGTAGGGATGCCCAGGATGTTTAGGCTTGCGCACCAGAAGTAAATTCTTGTTTTCGGATCCAAGGGCCCTATTGGGAGTGTAGGAGGTGAAGATAGAATTAAGGGATGGGCAGTCAGAGGGTTTAAAGATGAGTTTGTGAGCTGCAGTAAGTTGTAAATAGCTTGGTAGTTCCAGCCAATTTAGTGAGTGAAGTGCATTATAGTGGTGGGAGGAGTATTTGCAATTTGTTGCAAATTTGGAAATCTTGCAGCAGGCTTCCAGTTTGGCTTTTAGGGAGGATTGGGGGTTGATAAGTAGAGGGGAGAAGGTAGGTGAATGCTAGTGTTTTCCTAGACAAGGGGATTAGGTATTGTATCTGTAAAGCAATCTGAGTTTTTGATGTTTTTTTTTTTTTTTATATTTTGTACGTGGATATCAAATTTTAGTTGTTCATCTATGACTACTCTGAGAAGTTTTGTGTGGGGGACGATTTCAATTAAGATTTATTTTGGCTATAAATTTTGAAAGTTTCTTTATGTGATACGGTAGAGTTTGATGGGGTGAAAATCATGATTTTAGTTTTGTTTGGGTTCAGAGCTAAGTGGTTGCTGAACATCCAAGTTTCATTGGTGGAGAAAGCGGTTTGTGTTTTGAGCAATAAATCAGAAATTGAGTCAACTGAGCAGACTACTGTTGAATTGTCAGCATATTGAATTACATCTGCATTGGAGACAGAAGTGCAGTAGTTATAGGGGGCCAAGTACTGAGCCTTGTGGAACTCCAGTGTGGGTGTTGAAGTACAATGAGGAGAAGCATTGCCATTTTAATGGCTTGTTGCCTGTCTGAAAGACCGCTCGAAAACCAGTTTAAGATGGGAGGGGAGCAACAGAAATGAGAGTTGTGATAGTAGTAGAGGGTGGGAGATGGCACTGCAGGCTTTTAAGATGTCTAAGAGTATGGTTGCAAGAGTTTTTCCTGAATCACAGGCCTTTTTAACTGTGTTGAGGAATGATATAAGGGCAGTAGGGTTGCTGTGACCTAGTCAAAAACCATGTTGTGATGGAGTTAAGAGGTAGTTTGGGGTAAGATGTGGCATGATCCGAGTATGGAGGCATTTTTTTTAGTATCTTGGGAGATTGGAGAGAGAACTAATGACTGAAAACTGTATGACACCAAAAGGAAATATTGTTCCATAAAAGATAATCTGCAAACCAGCAGTTTATAAACTCTGGAATCTAAAAACCTGAATCAGTCAATGATAAAGAACAAATGCTTTCTTAGTAAATGTTTTAAATGCAACATTAAAGTCCTACGGAAGATATACAATCACTTTTAAACAAAATATTCTATGAAGTGTACCACAAGTGTTAAGGAAAGTTGTAATTACCAACACACTTGATCCAGAAGTTCAAAGTGTGGCAGAAAGCACAATTGATAATAGTTTGAGTTTTGAATTACCACAACCAGTAGTAGTACATAGGCAGAAACTGGAACTAATTAGAAGCTAAATGCTGAAATATAAGAATCAGAAATGTCTTCATGGAGGGGATGACGTTTTACTTCCCTTTTACAGGCTATACAGCTGAAGTCCTGAAACTCACATTTCATAAAATTCAGTAGGAGTGGTGAAGGAAAGTTCAAATAACTGCAGCAATCCTCTGTTGAACACTGTAACACCCAGTGGAAGGGCAGTTTCTAAATGCTGTGCAACTTCTCTGTTCTGGTGCAGCATAAAATCAGGCTGAATTCAACAGAAAGAGACAACAGCAGTGAGTAATACGTAACTCACAGCAATTTGAAATAGTACCATCATCTTTACTACAGCTAAGGTGAGCAGCTTCAGAAATTGCTTGGACCATGTAGTGACCACAGGATAAAAAAAAAAGCATCTCAGAATTAGTTAACACGCACAAATCTGTAAACAGCCAAATTGTATTTGTGACCAACAAACTACATTACCTTACTTTTGACTGAGTAAGCTTGGGCTATTGATTACAGAGGTGCAAATCAAAAACAAACCAAGCTAGGATTCATAGTTTGCGTTCTGTGCAATTCAACAATAATGTTCAGGAGTTTACATGGCAGGGCAGCTCATAGATAATAAAACATACATTATGCATTGTCTCTAACCTTTACTGCTAATTAGGACTGTGCTATTTTTTCTGTGAATCCCAAGTTTTAGTCTCACTCATTGCTGTCATACTGATTATGTGATCTGTGAATCCCAGGTTTTAGTCTCACTCATTGCTATCATACTGATTACGTGATCTGTGAATCCCAAGTTATAGTCTCACTCATTGCTGTCATACTGGTTACGTGATTATTACCACATTGAGTAAGACAAGGCAGTCGCAGCAAACATAAATATTCATCTTATCAAAATACACAGTAAGACATATGAAATACTACTGTTTAGTACAGGCACAGCAGTAATCATAGGATCATAGGAGATTACTAGGCTAATGGCTCTGGGGCCCTTACAAGCCTAGCCAAGAGTATACCTCCAAAAGAGAAACCTCAATCAGCACCCTTCGCCCCTGTCAATGAGGGTCACAGGTGGAACCCCTGGGGCAAATTTGTGGTTGCCCATCCACTATCAAGGTTGTGCTTGAAGAGGTCCTTAAAGATATACAAAAGAAACAACAAAGTATAGACTGTCAAAAAATGGCATTGTAATTAAAAATGTATCAGCTGTAAAACATGCAGTAGTTACAACTACAACAGCAGACATGTTTATGTTCTCTTCAGTCTTTGAAAATGGCTTATCTTTTTAGATGCTGGTAGTACAGTGCTGTGTGTGCTTGCTGTGCAAACGCAAGAGTGTAGTGTAGTTGAACAGAAAAACATGAAGGAGAATTTATGCCTTCATCAGCAGCTTCAAACACACACTGCACATGACCGAAACAAAATATTCACAAGTCATACCTTTTAATTCCTGTTCCACACCTAATAACTGTTCATTAGTTAAGTATTAACTAATAATAAAAAGTTCCTAGCTCTTACCTTTAATGTTGCTTTAAGGTGGAAGAATGAAATAGTTATACGATAATAAGGTTAACGCGTGCTATAACAATAATATATATTTGTGGGGGGATACCAAGTCTGACCATGACAACCATGTCAGAGCACCTCGACAACTATAACATTTCATAGAGGAAGTAACAGGAGAAATGTGCCATCCTCCTAGGAATCTTGTAATATTTCTGACACTCAGTGCTTCAAACTATACCCATCTCCCTTTGTATCAACTGACAGTGCACTGACTTGCTGCAGGTTTCAAATTATAATCCCAATGCTACCACCGAGAGAAAGGCTTAACATGAAGCAGCTGCTGTAAACAATACAATCCGAAACCAGAATTGTTACTTCCAGGTTCCAGGTAGGGTATAATACTGCAGAGAACCAAAATATATAGGTGACAACAGCTGCACTAATTGGCGGTCTGGCAGCTGAAGAAGTTTATCCGACAGCTTTAATATGATGTTCATTAAAACTTAATGGAAAATAATTTCAAGAGTTTCTTTTATGTTAGATACAGACTATCACTTGAGAGCAAAAGTTTGTTTGCAAATGCTAGAGATTACCAGCTCTAGTTGAAGAAATACTACATTTACTCATACAGATGAAGTTGAAAGTCCTAAGATAAGTTGATGGAGACAAGAGTAACTGTAAAATAAAGGTACAAAAACAAACAATGGAAAATGTTACACTTATTGTCCAGTTCAATAGGGTTTGCTCTTGATGCAAGTGTTATAAGTGACTTCCTCTGATGTAAGCCTGCTTTACAGATAGGCCTTACATTGGAGTAAATCATTTACAATGACAGCAAGTCTGTTGAAATCTAGACAGGCTTATACTGAAGAAAGTCACTTACACGAAGAGAGAAGCCTTTTGGAATATGGCCCCATGGCTGTAAAGCAAGACAGACCATAACAAACTAGTTGTGCTGACTAAGGCTCCCCCCAGAGAAGTATGTTTAGTGAAAGTTTGGATGATTGATTGTGAGGTGTTTTATATATATATATATATATATATATATATATATATATATATATCTATGGGTGTACTTCAAATGCTGACAGCCCATTTCACTGAAACCCATTTGGTTGACAGCTCATTTCATCGACAAACATTCTAGGTGGGGGGCTGCGCCCCCCACACACCCCCAACTATATATAACAACTCCACAGTCGCACAACAGTGGGGAGGGGGGCAAAACCCAGGTTTTTGCCTTGAATACTTTTGTCAATGAAATGAGCTGTCAACCAAATGGGTTTCAGTGAAATGGGCTGTCAGCGAATAGTAGACCCATATATATATATATATATATATATATATATATATATATATATATATATATATATATATATATATATATATATATAACCTACCCTGAGCTTGTGCAACCTCAGAGAAGATTATACATATAAGGGGAAGAACTACCCTACACATCACTTGGGCCTTCAGTTTGTATTGCTTCTTTACAATTTCCTTGAATCTGTACATCTGTGCAGTGCATTCTAATTTAATTGCCATTTCTGTTTTGCATATTTGTTTTTAAGTTAAACTGCATGCACTAAGCTGGCACATGGCATTTGGCATATATTTTATACTCTGGGTGGGAAAAGCATATAGCAGCTTTTTTGATTAATTTGCTAAGCATCTATGAATGATTTCAGTCATGACTTAGACTCGGCAATGCATAAATAATGGACAGCTTTTAGAATAGTGAAACAAAAAAATTACATAAAAGGTCTTAAAGTAAAGCTTCCATTATTGACAGTGTTTCTACACCGTAACTTTTTTACTGCGAGTCTAACACAAAGAGTCTCTCATATGTAGTTTTATTTCCCTTGGGGCCTTCTAGTTTTGCTTTGTTTGATATCTACTTCCAGCAACTTTTGGGGGGAAAGGGGAAACCAATGTACATATATGGGGAAGACACACACACACACACACACACACACACACACACACACACACACACACACACACACACACACACACACACACACACACGCAGTCATAAGAGAACATAAAAAGTCAAAAAAGACAGCATCTGAGAGCTGAAATTAAACCCTGAGATCAGGACCTATGAGCTAAATTTCTTATCTTATCCATTAATATCCCGGTGAAAAGAAGACAGATACATCTGTGAATTTTTACAGAATACTCTATTTGGGGGAAAGGAAAAGTGTTCTAAAAATTACAAGCTCACTTTTTAAATAAGCAGTACTTCCTATATATTAAAAAACACAGGAGATGAATTTAGATTAGATTATTCTAAAACATTAAGCAAGGATAGGTGAAGCCTTGTTAAGATAATATCACACAATTTCACAGAAAAAAAATGGCTTCGACCATCTGTTCCTGATTTTTATGAATTCTTACCTGGACATAAATAGAAAAGCTAAGAGTAGGGATACAATGAAATAATAAAATAGCTAAAAGACTATTAGTTCAGGCAAAGATATGAAGCAAATTTTAGAGAAATTAAGATTAGCCTTTGCAGACAGATCATTGGTTGATGTGCACAACAAACAAAGCGCTAAATGTAAACAAATGAATAGGTGAGAATAAAAACAATATCAACATAAGCAAAACAAGCATTGCATGAGTTTTACTCTGTAACATGAGTACGGAAAGAACACTATAAAATACATAAAATGGTTAAATACTGAAGACTGAGATACTAAAATGGCTCGTCTTTTAAATCGGATACGCACTCATGATTATGAGAAAAAGTAACTGAAAAATGGAGAAATAAAGCCTACCCACAGACTGAATGAAATTCAACATATGGTTTATTTAAAAAAAATTTCATTTTTAATTTGGAACAGCAGATGTTTTACACGGCTCAGCAAAATGCACTGTCCTTGGAAGACATGACTGAAAAAATAATGTATATTTTGGAAAAGAAAATATCTGAAGTTGTACAGAGTTATGGAAAATATAAAAGTGATTTGTAATGTTAATTGGAAAAAGGAAAAATATATCAAGTTTTTCAGATATTTTATCATTTAATATGCATCAGAGAACTGGATGTTTATAATGTAAATGTAAAATAAATTTAATAAAAACATTTTGCTAAAACCTATACAACTCTTTATGAAAAAATGCCATAGTATCTTTAGCATCCATTTCAATTACTACAGTAATTTAAAGTTGGTTTCTGTTTAGTATTCGTTTTTAAAAAGGTTACACTGCAGTGGTTGCACTGCTGACAGTTTCTGACACTGAGCTAGTCAATAAATCTGTTGTTCTTTATCAAAATTCTCACAAGGGGCTTCACCCTACAACATGTAAACAATCCCCGTATAAAAACCCCAGAGGTCACAGCACCTTAGGTGAAATTATGGCATTTACAGATAATACTTGCTTTCTGACAGTACATTATAAAAGTTAGTTATTTGAGATCTGCTTAAGGTTATGTGAATGTAAGAAACTGAAAAAATCAATACTTGACTTCGGTATTGCATTAAAATCTCTCAGAACATAAGGTGGTAACTGTCCTTTGTTGGATGTAAAACAACTGCTTCTTCACTGTATAATTTAGAAATGATTTTAAAACATGCCGTCATGCCCAAACTGGTAGTAACAGACATCAGTCAAAAATACTGCCACTCAAATACTTTCAAATAAGCTTTCACGATAACTGTGAATTCCACAAATGTATAGAATATACAGGAGGCCTGTGGCCATTATCAGGCCAGGAAGACAAGGGCACATCTGCATTGTCAGAGGCAAAGCTCAGTGCAGCAGAGACTCAAGACTTTGATTCATCAGGCAGCCTGTCACTATGGAATAAATCGCAAGACCTGCTAGATATGTACAGTGGAATCAGACGTCCTATGTCATGCCTATAGCAGGATGTGAACGTATTAACCTTGTACATAGCATATAGCATGTCATATACTAACATATTGGCCTGTTACACATGGTTATAGGACTAGATTTATTTAGCACTGGAACCAACACATCAAAAAACCTTTTCATCTAATATTTATTTATATACTGTGTTGCTGTTCTCCACTATTTTACTGCATTTTCTAAGTTTTTATTATTATAATTATTATTTTACTTTCTGTATTGCACTGTTTTTGTCTGCATTTGGTCTGCTTCATTGTAGAAAGGTATACCTAACCCAGCTAGTTTAGATGCTTAGCAAAAGTAAAGCAGCCATAACACAGACACACATGGCACAAGGCCAAAGCACAGGCAGAGTCCTCTACTTACTTAGTACAATATACAGGAAAAGAAAGAGATTTTCCTGCTTTCATTTCAAAGCACAGTAATGCATACTGTAAAAAAAAAAAAAGAGAGAGACTGAGGAGGCACACAACAGATTTTTACAGCTTGGAATACCAAGAAGGATTGCATCCTTATTTTTAACATCAGACCATGAACAAAACAATGAGGTGGTTCAAGTCACACTTAAACATCCAGCTACTTACTCAAGGAAACACTAACACAAATAATTATTATAACTGGCTACCTGTATCCAATCCCCTCCTACATGAATACTCTACTACCATCCCCTTCTCACTCGCCAAAAAGAAATAACCCACTAAAAGAAATGAATTGCTCCACATATAACATGAAAAATCTCATAATACTTGGGAGACTTCAATCTCAGCTGGTTCATTCTCATTTTCAATGACCCGAATACAACACTTGTAGAGTTCAACCTCATTCATTTCGTATCTTGGCCTACTAGACCCAACAGCAATACATATCAACACTCCCTTCTATTAACCAACAAACCTTCTCTTATCTCAAGCATCACAATCTATCCACCATCTTTCAGTGACCACTGTCCTATTAGTTTTCATATATGTTATCCATATGTAAGCATACCCCCAATGCTCATGTCTTTCTGTAATAAATGTCAGAATAACATTAAAAAACTGAAAACCACCCACTTCTTAACTGACTGACCCTAACACTGCTGCAGAAGTACTGACCTGCAAAACTCCTGCTTTCCAGTAATGAAAGACTATACAAACCTATAACTAACAACTGGTTAAACTACGAACTTAAAGCTGTTCTGCAGTGCAGAGACCAGGCATTGCATTATTGGAAAGCACTTCTACTATAAACAGAGCTACACCCTGCTACACAGCCTTGCCAAACAAGTCATATACTGTCATAAAAGTTGCTTAATGAAATCATACCAAACCTCACTAATAAAATCACCCAAAATCTTCTGGAAAGAGGTCAATTGTCTTACAGAATGGAAGAGCCTTCCCTGCATGAATTCCACATCCTCTCAATTTTCTGCCTGTGATTTCCTTTCTCATTTTGGCAACCTTCCTAGCCCTTTCTGCAGCCAGTCCCAAACTGCATCTGACACTCCCACCTCCCTTCCATACATCCCTACATTCTACTTCAGAACTATCACATCTAAGGACCTCTACCCTCTGCTTGAACACATTAAACTTGATAACCCTCCAGAACTGATGACCTTCACCCATGGTTTATTACTATTGAGACAACATTTTAACCCCATTTAAAACACATCTACAGTCTGTGTACTGCACTTAACAGTAATGCCAATATCTGGAAGAATGCCATTGCAAAACCTCTCCCTAAGAAACTCAATCACTCCGGTCAATCAGACGTTTGGCCTACTTCTATTCTCCCTACCTCAGAAAAATCCTGGAAATTACCTTATTTGCAACCCAGTCAATACATCAACCAATACCACCTTCTCCCTCAAAAGCAGCATATGCTTTTGGTCTGCTCACAGTATATATCCGCAGCTATCTGGACACTTGGCGACAACATTTTTCTTGGAATGGACAAAGACCTAATTACTGGGGCAATTTTTATTGACCTCACCAGATCCTTTGATCTTGTCAGTCACTCAGTTCTTCTACACCATCTCAGTGAAATACACATTGGTGATGACACACAGCCCATATACCTCGCAAATGTACAGATTTTCACTGAATATCCAGATTTTTCCCTCATGCTGTCGGTCCTTTTTTATGGCAAATTGTTGGCAAATCATTAAAAACCGAACACAGAAAATAATGATAGACATTTCAGTTTCAAGACTTCAACCTTTCATGCCAAATCAAAACCTGTTATTCTGTCAACTTTCTAAGTTTGTATGAGTAATATTTAAAAACTGTCCCTATTTCTGGGCCCTTTATCCCCTCATTATTTATGGCCTTGTCCAGATTTCTTGATTTAAGAAGTTGAGAGATATGACTGCCCTGGTTCAATCATCTTAATAACCATATTGAAAATGTTACTTAATTCAAATAGCTAGGAATTTGATTTGATGGCGTCCTAAATTTTCAATTCTACCTGGACTACACATACACAAAAGAAATCAACTCTCTCCTATTCTGGACTGATAAGATCTCCCCTTTTCTATCCAGACTGTTTAGCAATAACTTTAGGTAAAGGTATCTTAGTGGATGAGCTAGAATAAATAAAATAAAGAAATAGTGCTAACCATGTTTTGTATCTAATATCTGTGAGCTGTAACATTTGCTGTCATGGAAACTTTGAGATGTAGAGGGTCAATACGAAAGAACACTGGTAGCATTTATAGGAAGACTTCAGACAAACAGTAAACTACATCACATTCCTGAAGGGAGACCATATTTGTTTATATATGTTACCCTGGCAAGTATACACCAGTCCAAGGACCCTTTTCAGCCATTAGCCATGGAAAATGGCAGTGACAGTATAGAGAATTACATACAGAATTTAGTTACAGCATTTCACAAGAACAGTATTTGCACATTATTACCGGCATTCAAAATTTAGTTATGGGGGGCGGAGCCTAGATGGCCAACTGAGAGCAGTGAATTTTGAGAGCTCCATAAATTAGTATAATGATATAGGAAAATCGTATTATTTTCAAGTTTAAAACATCAGAAATCTATAGATAAAACAACTAAACTACATAAATATCAGTTTTGGTGGAGATGTACAAAAATTTTCCTGTCAAGTAACATGGAGATATATTGAGTCACTGAATATGAACAACTCAAGGAATTCTCATCCAGATGCTGCTTTGAAAAAAGAACTGCAATTGATGACATCTACCTTACAGGAACTATCTCTGAAAATGGATGCTTTAAAAATGACTTAGAAAACTTCAAATTAAATTCTCAAAAACAGACTGATACTCTTAAGGAACTATTACATCAACACCATACAAAAATAGCAAATATGGAGACTTCTCTAAATGACATTGAATGGAGACTCAAAGAGGAAGAATTCCAAAAAGAATTTCTGCTTAAACAAAATACATGGCTGCTTAAACTAGACGACAGGGAAAGAAGAAACAACATAAGGATCTTTGGTCTGCCTGAAAACACTGAAGGAGAAGACATTCCTGAATTTTTAGACTTGAAAGAGGGAC